>NW_006916644.1:160689-337878 GCF_000464535.1 Endocarpon pusillum Z07020
CAACGCCCCTCCAAGCCCCAGGAACCCGAGTAGACAAGCCCCTCGGAGGAACAGCACTCCTCTCCACGAGTGCGTTTCCTTCTTCAAAGAAAAACCAAAGAAAACACCAAGCACCCCCGCGCACGTGGAAGGGCTCGAGAGCGTGAGCGTGATCGTTCCAACCGCCACCCACCAATTCTGCCCTTGTCTTGCTGGCTGCCGCGGCGCTGGTCGTGAAAACGGGCAACAACTACTCCAATCAAAATTAAGGCCTGATATCCGTCGTCTCGTTTTGTCGCGTCGTGTCGTGTCCCTCGACGTGATCGTTCGGAAAGTTACGCCGATCTCTAGTATGGTAAAATTTCACAACCGAGATTTTGGACGCTGGAAATAGATGTTTTGGGGGTTTCGGATGTTGACTACTACACCTGATACTAACTTACGGCTAAACTCCGGCGGGAGGGTTATTGGCTAAACACGTCGCGCCGCGCGTTGCAAGGGAGGAGCGCGTCTTTTCCTGATTGGGGGGTCATAAGGTACAACTCGTTTAGGCAAGCAACGTCATGGCTTATTTGGGGGAGGGGAGAGTGGGGCTTTATGTTTTGGCTGTGTGGTGAAGAATAGACAAAGGGATCGGTGCGCTGGTTGTGGTGGGGTGTTCATACGTTGGACAAAAGCTACGGCAGCGGCATTGCAGGTAGAGGTAAGGAAGTCGAGCGGGTGGCCGTCTACAGTGTAGTTATGCTGAGTTGCCTGACCCCGATGTCGTTTATTCCTAAGGCATGGGTAGCATGTTCAGGCCAGGTCTCAGCCTTGTATGCCTCTTATGCTATGTGTGTATTTCTCCATCCTCCAATGTCAATCCTACAGGCTTAATGAAGTCTCTTCAGTCCCTCGACCATCCCCTTGACTGCCTGCACGCCAAGGCCCGCGCCCAACTCAGCCACCACACCCTCCATATTTTCCTGACTGAAGTTCAAGAATCCTTCAACCAATTCTCCGTCCACAAATCGAAACGGCTCATCGGCTTCCCGCACTTCATTCTTGAATGCCCTGTACTTGGCCCATGGCATATAACCCAATCCCTTCGTCCTAGCCGAGACAGCCTGCTGTAGTCTCATCAAGAGATCTTGATATCCAGCGCTGATCGTGCCGAGCATATACACGCCGCCTTCGATCGTGGCAAGGAATGCTTGTGGCGTCACGGCTGGGCCTGCTGGTAAGTCGGCCGCCGCATTTGGACCAGCGGTGGTAGACGAGCTTCGAGCTCTCATGGTCAGCATGTTTTCGCTAGACATACGTACAGGGACTATCGAGTTGACGACCTCCCCAAGTCTCAATTCCGAGGTAACTTCGAGTCGCTTCCTGTCATCTTCAGCCACGCCATTTACGTTTCTTCGAACGACAATGAGATTGCCATCCGTGTCAGCAGCGACCCATTCATTGTCGCCAATGACGCTGACGGAGCTACTCCACATAACAGCAAAATGACGAGCAGTTTCACTAAGTGCCCAGCTGAGCCCCGTATTAGGTGGTGGTGGGATCAGCATCAGTATGGAAACTGATTTCATAACGTCAGCTACAGCAATTAGAGCTGGCGATGTTTTCGTCGATGGTGTGACAGTCAGAGAGAGTGGGTTAGTAGCGGTGCGGTAGACGGCTAATTTCACGAGGTTGATATTGTGTGAATGTATCGACGGGGGGACAAGAGCATACACAACAACCTTGAACCAGATTAGTACCACAGAAAGCTGGAATGGATTATCTTTTACCGTCTTAACCAGACCAGCCACAATCTTGCCATCACAAATGGCTAGTGACCGACATGCGCCCTTGACTCCTAGTTCTGTCATCAGGCTCAACTTCCTCTCCTTGTCGATCTCATAGATTAGGATCCTTCCCTTAACTAACTGCTCAGACAACTCATCTTGCATGCTGGTACCGACCACAAACATGTCAATGCCGTCGGAATCTTCATCTTTTGCCACTGGAATCACAACCGTGCATTCGACCAGCTCCTCTTCCGCGAGCTCTACCGAATCCAGCTGCTTAAAAGTGACTTCGTCAGCGACCTTGAATCTGCTAAAAAGTCTCTCCGCTCCATTCTCCAGCTTCCGCCTAACGCAGCCCATGCCAAACATTTTAAGACCTTCAGAGTAGGTCACACACCGTACGGTCTCACCGACCGGTAAAGTGTGTAGTTGTGTTCTTCGCTCGGCATCTATCAGAGCCAGCTTCAGCTCTTTTGGTGTTGCAATGGCGATAGCTCCGGGGTATGCCACAGAGTTGAAATGAGTCACCCGAGAGGCTTTGTCAGAATTTACTGCTGAGTACACCATCCGGCCTTCGGAAGCATAGATCAAGGATGGTTGTTCGCACGAGGCGAATATATTGCTTAGGGTTGACTCCGAATCGGTTGACAGATCACGAGGGAGCTTTTTGAATGTCACCGGTTCCGACCCCAGCACGATACGTGTCATGTTGCTCAAAGTATTCTTGGTCATATCCATGGTGTACGTCATGACGGTACCATCTGCCATTGCCACAAACAGGCTTGGAGGAGAGTCAGGGAGAATGTTTGCTATTAGAATAGAGCGAGGGATTGCGGTGTCTGCTGGGCCCAAGATTTGGGTATGCAAGGTATCTAGAGAAGGAATTTCAATTATCGCGATGGATGCTGACTGCCAGAATGCAACAATGCAGACTGACGTCGGTGCAGGAGGTATAGCGATACCGGCAATTTGAGAATCGGTAGGAAAAGACTTCGAAGATATGGTTGTGAGGTCGTTTGATAAATCGAAAACATGAAGAGTGGTCCCACCGCTAACAACAAGTAGTCTCTCTTCATTGCTGGCTGTTGCAGTGATCTTGCTACCATCCGCTGGCCTCCAAGTTGATGTCGTCATGCCACTGTCAAGGTCTGCTATTCGTACGCTCATCTCTGCAACCTGAAGAATACGACGATTCGATAAATTTGAAGCGGACAGCGTTGTTTCTGATAATTCAAGGCCATGAAAGTGGTCAACTTCTTCAATAGTCGCTTCGCTGTCGAATGTGAATATCCTGGTCTCATCCACGAACGTAACAAGCAACGTGTCTTGCATAGCACTGTCTCCTGTAGAGTCCAAACCCCACATGCCTGTAATATGTGACATTTCTCCAAGTGAACCCAGCTCTTCTATCCCGACTCCGCTTCTCACACTCCTAATGCTACCGTCTTGCCACGCTCCTGAAGCGGTGACCAGTCGAGCCTGACCAGACGAGAAGTCATTTGCTTGACCACCTTCAGTTCCTCTACCAAGGTCCATAATAGCAAAGTCGAGGATAGGGGCAATATTGTCGAAAGTTTGCGCAACTTTCAACCCGCCTTCTTCAATCTTGACGACTTGTGAATCTCCAGAGTGTGATCCTACGAAAACGTGTCCCCTGTCCAAGTAGACCAGAGCGGACGCCTTTGATGTGGTGCCAACCAAATCCAGTCTCCAATCTTGCACTCGTTTGCCTTCTACCATGATCATCAAAAAGTACAATCGGCCGTAATCATCTGCGAGAAGCCATCTCTGGTCATCGATCTTCTCCCAGGCAACCCAGAGCGTAGCGTTCTCGTCCAGATTACGTGGAATGGAAGTCTTAAGCTCACTGTCAACGTAGGTGATAGACCTCTCTCCTAGGATAAGAAAGCCTCCATACGGTGCCGATACAGGGACAAGGTGACTGACTCCCAAGTCGAGGTGGTCCCGGAATTCAGCAATGGTTTTCAATTCTGCGGAGGCCTGATCTCCCGCAGCGTCCGGAAAGTACTCCAACTCTCGGATCTTGAGCTGGGGAATCTCCGCGTTATCTTCCCACAACAACGCCAGCCTCGGTTTGGTTCTACTGCTTGAATCAACATCCAGAAACGCTGACGACCGAATCGCCAACTCCTCTATCCGAACTTGCACTGGCGATCCGAGTATGCCTCTGTCCTCTTGTTTGGCTATCGACTGTCTCTTCGCACTTGGTCCTCTATCGGTGGCCTGTTGAAGCGGGATCACGGTGACAACGCCATCATAAAGCTCTAGGGTCATAAATCGTCTTGAAGGATCAACGTGACATCGATCTGCCTCTTGAGAGTCTCTCAACACCTTATCCGCCTGATCCAGATAACTCTGCTCGGTCCGTAATCTTTTAAGAGATGCATCCCACGAAACTGTAAAGTACTGGTATCGGTCTGTGCCAATAAACAAGTGGTCTGTAGTCGAAGTGGAAGGCCGCAGCCTTTCAAGCATTGTGATGTAGCCATAGACGGATGTTGAGTGGACCAATATGAGGCCATCGATGGCTTGCGCATAAATTTCGAGTCGATTCGACTTTCTGGATAGCTTGTGTCAGCAGCCGTGTGCTCATGGAGACTGTAGAACCTCACGCCACGATCAACGCCTCTTCCAAGGGATCTAGGAAGGGTAACTTCAGAGCATGTCGCACACTGCTTGGCCGATGGATCGGTACAAGGTAGGCCATGCTATATAGCTAAGGACAAACAATGCGAAATCGGAAATCCTCTCCACAGGTTGGGGGTTGGATCTACATAGAGATCGACTCTTACTTAAAAGAATATTTGCATGCACACCCGGGTTTATTACAACAGAAGACGCCCCAAGACGTAGATAGACTTTGGCAATCATTTGACTGCTTTCCACAGCCATCAAAAGAATGGTAGATGAAGTCTACAATCCAAGTGACGGAAATCCTGCCACCTGTATGGCCTTGGCGCCTATGGAGCTATTTCCTCCGAAACTTTGTACTTCAGATTCCCAAATACACACACTACCCATTCGAGGCTTTGAGTCATTCTACTCCACAGGTGATGGTCATGTCGCCAAGTAAAGGAAGATCTGTCCCGAGTTCACCACCGGTCCGGGCCTACTAGGGTGATGCTGCTCGAGCTTACCTGGTCACATCCCGACCAGGGTGAGACTCAGGTATCACTCCCCCCTTGGCCGGCGTAGTGAGGCAGCAGCCTTTGGCGGTCTATGAGGCACAATTAAAGTTAACTGTAGATATGACTATTGACTGAGATGTCCCTATAGATTATTGATCAATTCCCATCTACCCTTGCGTATCCTACAGGTAAGACGAATCGTCTGGCTGTCACAACAGCAGACGTACTACGTTAATCTTTGTGTCCGACATTCATCGCGGCTACTGACGTCCCCCTTCGCCCACCACGTAATATATCATCTTCGATTCTGTCTCTTGCATCATTTGATACTGATCGGACGGCAAGGGCAGGCGAAGCTTCGCTCTTCAAAGGCAGACGACGTTCCAGTTTACAGCATGAATGCGGCATAAATGGGGTTCTTCTGGAAGGTAGTAATTGGGGGCCCTCTCCTGAACGGCGAGCCAGCAACGAAGACGCTAGAGCGATGTTTGAAGAAATGGGCCGTGAGAAATGGGCTCTTAGAAGTCACACTAAGGAATATAAAACTAGCTTAGGAGCAAAAGGTTACCTGTGGCTATTGTTTAACCTTCGGGTTTAGCCGTGGCTGATCGCGGCTAGCGCCCTCTCCAAGCGTAGACCAAAGATAAGGAAGAAACACACTGACCAGAATCGCCCAAGTAATAGTATATATTATATTATAGGAGGGCATGGGTTCAAATCCGCGTCGGGGAATCTTTTTATTTTTTTATTTTATCTTTTTGTTGCATTCCTCTACCTTTCGAGGATGCTACCTCATCAACCGAGATCGATTATCTACCAATCATCATATCTAAAGCATGTCAGGCCAGAGAATGTCAATTTACTCCGTGTCAAGTAACACAGCTCAATGCTGGTACGGCCGTATGGCAACAACCTCCTTGCAGGGCAGCGTGAGCTGCCGCAACAGCTAAGAGGAGTTGGCTGTACATGTACAGCCAAATCCTAAAGCGGCTTAGCGCCACCCTGGCGCGTCACTCCAACAACCTCCTTGCAGGGCAGCGTGAGCTGCCGCAACAGCTAAGAGGAGTTGGCTGTACATGTACAGCCAAATCCTAAAGCGGCTTAGCGCCACCCTGGCGCGTCACTCGCCCTGATTTCCTGTGCCATGGCACAGGAAATCCTATTTAGGTAGTTACTAGAAAATCTAGATAGGAGAATGTACAACACAACAGAGTGAGAACTTCAACACTCCGGCTCTGATTTCGGGTAGGCAATTCTTTGGCCGAAATGTGGACGAGAATGGGAAATTTATGGGTGGTGATAAAAGCGGCGGCCAGGGGGCAAGCGGCGTGGTGGGTGCAGAGCAGACTTTACTTCTTTTCAGCCGCTAAGAACCACCAACGCGCTCGAGATCGCGTTCAGCGTCTTTGCCAAAAGAGGTCAGATCTGAGGTCTTCTCGAATCTATCAACGAAAGAATCTACATGACTGCTCACGACGGTTCTTGCCCAGTTTCCTGGCCGATATCAGTTCAAGTCAGACGTAGCAGCTTTCTCAATGAATGCTGCAGTCCGCTCAGGCCGACTCAGAAACGGGCTATGGCCTGCATCGATCTCCTCCATCCTCAATCTGTGCGCCCCAGTCCCTGGCCCTCCAGCTTCGTCTAGGTATTCTCTGGCTTTCTTGACGAAGGCTCGTTGAGTCTCGGGCATTATTGTTTTGTCCTGCATGCAAAGGAGATACCAGGACGGGATATCCTTCCAAGCTGCATAATTTGCTGGCAAATCGAGCGTCACAGCTGAATGGGTCCCTAGCTTGCTGACCCAGTATGCTGCCTCCTCGAGCGATAGGTCATTATAAAATCCATGAGCTGTGTTTACATCCTTATTCAGCAGCAGATTCCCGTCGTCTGGAAGCTTGTATGCATCACTCTGGACTGCACCACCATGAGCAGTATTTGCACCACTCAATGAAACGCCTTCAAAGAGCAGACAAGCAGCGATATAAATGATGGCGGAGACTCGCCCGCCTCCAGCGGTCTGAGGCCGTCCAAGGCCTCTGAGTGCCTGGCTGGTGGGCACGCCGCTGTATGAATGGCAGACGACGCAAATGTCGTGCCCTTGTTGCATTTCAGAAAGAGCAACACTGCGGATCGCCTCGACATCGGGCTCGATAGATGATACTGCAGGTGATCTGTCAACAGAGGGTAGGTGGATTTTCCGACTTGGGAAGCGTTTGGCTGATAAGAGCGCTATCACCTTGTCGAAGGCGTCTGGACTGTGCCATGCGCCGGGCACATATAGGATGACTGGCCGCGACATATTTGGTACTCTAGGATGGCAGACTTACTACGGCGGGACACTGAAGATAAGAATCGAATCGAGGTGGAAAGCACAAAATATATAGTCCTGACACCTTGGTAAAAACCTTAATGGAGATCTGAAGCTTTGTCGTAACTTGCTTTCAAGCCCGTACTCATGACAAATCCAAATCTCGCCAGCCAAACCTAGCCCCGTCCAACAGTCCGAGCAGATAGTGCAGATCAAGGCTCAATCTTTCTCTCGCGTCATATAGATTGCAACGCAAGAATCCAAGTCATGAACACAACAGAGACGCTAGATGCTCAAACATGGTATCGAAGGATGTACGCTGTGGAGAGCGAGTGGTTCGGAGGTTTATATCTACGTAATATATTAATTATTTATAAATTTTATAATACCGGAATGGTTTAGTGCTGGTAATGACGGGACAGACGAAGCATAAGCCGAATCCTTTGCTTACCGATCCACCGGCAAACTCCGGCCAACACACCATGCGTAGGAGCGCTACCATCTGACAGCTATTGGTCGAGAATGCAGTGCAGGTAAGGATAGTTAGCACGGAAAGTGCTTTATCAGCAGGAGAATGAGGTCGCGTAGCAGTTCTACTTTCACTCTTTCCCGCCAAGCCACCGATACACAACAGAGAAGTCTTTTCCCATATAATCTTGCTCGACCTTCTCGTAAACCTCTTCTGCCTTTGTGGCCAACTCTAAGCGTGCATCTGCTTCCTGAGCTGCACGGATTGCCAGCTTAAGGTCTTTCTTCATCAGACTGACACCGAATCCGCCTTCATAATCTCGGCTCGCTGGAGCACTCCCAACCACACCGGGAACGGGATTGTTTACTTCACTTGGCCATGAACGCCCTGTAGATGAGTTGATGAGGTTTCCCAAAGTCTTAGGATCCAGACCCCACTTTAGTCCCAGATTCATGGCTTCGGCCGCGGCGATATTGTTGATGGCTAAGGCATAGTTGTTTGCGAGCTTTCCACTCAAGCCAGCACCTTGAGCACCAAGATGCCATACCTTCTTCCCCATCAAGAGCAGAACTTTCTCGACCTTGGAGAGCATATCAGGTTCACAGCCAACCATAAATGTCAAGGATCCTGCTCTTGCACCAACCACACCACCTGACATAGGAGCATCCACAAATATAGCAGAGGATTCCGAAGTTGACGCATGGACAAGGGAGGCGACCAATCGAGAAGTTGTGGGATCAATGGTCGAGCAGTCTAAAAAGAGGCGTGACGTTGTTGTAGGGGGTGCAGGAAGGGCTGACGCCAACATCTTTTCGAACACGGACTTGACATGTTGTGGCTCGGGCAGAACAGTGATGACGGTATCCTGTGGGATTTTGTGTTAGCTAGTGCCTTCTGATACTCATAAGTGCTGTCGAGGACAAGACTGCTAGCATCAGAGGATTGGCTTTAATTTTGTTTGGAATCAGACGAGGGAAAGCCACAATGGCACACCCCAACTTAGATCATCGATAGAACAATTGCTCATCATTTCGAGTACTGGAGACATAAGTGACACTCACCGACATTTCAGCTACTTCCCGTGGACTCACAGCTGCCTGGACACGCGTGCCCTGAGACTCCTGTAAAAAGCTCTGTGTAGCTGTAGCATTCACATCATACACAAGAATTTCGTCATTGTCAGGAGTTTTGGCTCGCAAGTTGCGTGCCATAGGGCATCCTAATCGAGATGTTAACTCCTAGTATCCAAGACCTGGCCAGACGTGCCCATCGCTCCAAGTCCAATGAAACCCCATCGCGCTTCTCTCGTTCGGCAGCTCGAGAAGGCACGCCTGCATGCATGTGGGTTGAATAAGCATCGCTGAGCATTCAAGCTGTTGACTGGGTTCCTCATCTTTGTTGAGCGCATCTCACATGGGTCATGCTTGCAGCGCGACTTAACAGGGAAGGAGGAAGAAGAAGAAGAAAATCCTTCCTTACTGTACCAGTACTACGTAAGCTGGATGCCTCGGTTGGCGCCGGCCAGGACTGCAGATCCTTGCAGTTCTCCGCATTCGCAATCTTACTACGGAGTCGTGCTTCAAAAGTTTTCAATATACGCTAAATTTAGAGCGTCACTAGTAGAATCGATCTAAGCTTTAGCGGCGCGTAGAAAATATATTATAGGGGGTGGATCCCTAGAGCTACTGCTATCACCCTCTTATCTTAGAGATACTGAGGGACCCGTTTAGGTCAATATCAGCTAAGCTTTAGCCATCCGCCATCTTTAACCATTTTATGCCCCACCGCCTAGTAGCAGTGCGTTAGTCCAATAAAAGCTAGTTTAACTTATCCTAGTTAGCGTATATTGATGACTTTTGAAGCACGACTCCGTACTACGATACGTATCCACCACTCTGTCGTAAAATTCGATCTTTTTTTGATTGGTCAACGGAGCGGGTGCCAAGAAAACCTTATTATAATATGCACTAAGCCTAAATAGGAAGTAGCAACACTAAAATAAATAGAATTTGCTATCTCTGCTACGGAGAGGGTAAATGGCGAGCCCAGCAGCGCGAATTGTGGCAGATTGAGATGTTACACTTGCTGCAAGACCATAGGCTCTGATGGATACCCTTTTGGCCTTTTTTCTGCTGTTAGAGGCGTTGGTAGACAGTTCCTGGAGTGCTTTACGCGGCCTGCCTAGTTTGGGAGTAGGATTGCACGATTGACAGCGGCGCCAGCGATCTCCTTTGACCCACGAATGCCCTTTGTAGCTATCCTTTGGTACTGATTTAGTACGGAGATTGCAGCTAGCTAGGGGAGGGCGTGGTGGCCGTTGCCGTAGAATAGCTCCAGGTCCTCGAAGCAGACTTCTTGCAATTTCTTCTTGAAATTGAGCATGTGAGAGCCTTTTGCTTTTTACGCCTAGCTTATAGAGGTTATACGCGTTTGTAACAGCTGCATCGATAAGGAGATAGAACAGGGGCAGCTAGTTACGTTGATGATAGTGTCGGCTTACTGAATAATACGAATTCAGTTTTGCGTGGTTATCAGAGCCACCCATCTCTTGATTGTATTGATCAAGGGCATATAGCTTTCGTAGATATTGTGACTTGTTTTCAGAATTTGCAGGAGGCGCAGGGAGCGCAGAGAGCGCAGGGAGCACAGAATTTGTAGGAGGCGCAGAACGCGTAGAAAACGCAGAATCTGTAGAGAACGTAGAATTCGCAGGGAGCGTAGAATTTGCAGAGAGTATAGAATTCGTAGAAGGCGCCGATTTCGCAGGAGGCACAGGGCACACAAATTTCGTAGCATTTGCAGAATTTGCAACATTTGCAGTTTCTGCATCCACAGCATACTTTAAAGAGGCCCTAGAGCGTTTGATTCTCTCAAAATAAGCGTATTCCTCCATAGTAGGATCGTGAACAGTGGTCATCATTGCCTTAGAAGCTAAATCACAAAATGTGATATAATTCACGCTGCTAATAACGTAATTAAACCACTCTCTGTAGTCATTCTGCTTCATCATTACATCACGAAGATATACTAGCTCTTTAGGTATACCAGACCCTGCTTTAGCAGTGTTATTCGCCCTAATTCCGAGTTTGTAGAGTTGTTAATAGAGCTTGCGAGTAGTAAAAAAGTTATCCAAATGTAGAACGTAAAATGGCCTAGAGCGCGGAAATCGGGCTAAAAGCGACTCTGCAAGATCTAGTATAATAGCCTCACTTTAAGAGAACTCAGGGTATTCTCCTAATTCAGCTACCTTCTCTATAGCATTGCTGAATCTGAAATTAACTATATAACCGTTAGAACAACAGAGGCTATATATCTTGTATCCTTTGCCAGCAGCCTTTGAATTCATCTGGATAGTGTTAGGGCTCAACTGGTTAAGACAAGTCTCAACTAGAAGCTGGGTCCAAAGGGTTGGTTGGGTAGAACAGGAAGTGCAGTGAACAATACTAAGATGTCTTCAACTTAGGTATGAGCTGATAACATGAGTTGACTACGAAGACTATGAAACTATCTGGGAAAGGAGCGTGCTTATATAGAGTAGAAGATTCGTGCTCAGAGTTGATCACCCTGATCACCTCTGATCATTGCTCATGAGTGCTCATCCTGATCACCTCTGATCATTACGTTGTCCAGGTCTGACCATGTGTGTAGTTCAGGGTCCAGTCCTGTCCAAGTCTGTCATAGTCCCTTCGCAGAGTGCCAGGCAGCTCCGTAGTGCCTGTCGGTGCTTGGCGTGTTCACGTGCTGTAACAGATAGTATGTTTCGAACGTCCTTGGAATTTAACTAATTGTTCATCAATTGAGAGATTCTGTAGCAATTTATATATATTTAGAGTCGTTGCTTTGCGAAAATAAGTGGCAAGAGACTTAACTTTTTTATACTATTAGTTATCAGGGAGAGGCCCTAGCCTATTAATCTTGAGATATCTTGAAATCTGTTGAAATCTTGATAGAGAGATGTATTCAGCGACTGGCTAATAAGGATAGTTTTCTTTCTGATTCCAGTAATAGGCTAGATCTCTTTTACCCGGTTGTGTGCTAATAAGGAGTATAGCGCTAATATAGCCTTTGATATCTGTAGCAGTTACATCTTTCCATACTCGCTGGATTTAATCGAATTCTTGAGATCTCTCTTCGAATGCGTATTCGTTCGTATGCTCTGCAATGTCTGTAAATAGCTCCTTTGGAACAAACCGATGAAATAGATCAATTGGCTTAAGTTCGTGAGCACGAAGTTGTAGCTGCCCTGACGCGAATAGGATCAGAACGTTCAATTTTTCTGGATAAGGTCGTCTAGGGCCAATTTGTTCAGCAAGAATTTTCAGCTTTTCTGACTTGTTTTGAGTAGATTCAACTTGTATCTGTCATTCTTCCTTCTCTTTTCTATGCTGTGTATTGATACTAGACTGTTGAGAGCTGTTTTGGCGGAGTAATCGATGTTGCCGTTTTGATTGAGATGCATTATTTCCAGCAGATGAGGAATCTTCTCTATTGGATACCGGTTTTTGCTCGCTTGAAGTTGGTACCGTAGGTGTAATAGGCCGCAGGGAAAGTACTTGAGATAGCTGACTTTGCATCTGATTTTCTCGCGCTTTTCGGCTCTGAATTCGAGCTCTTTTGGGTCGAGGGCAGTCCTTAGCTAATGGAGCAGCTTCAATAGCATCAATTGGCCCTGAGATCTCCTCTTGGTGGTGCTTTTGAGTCATTTGGTATCTATCAATTGGTACATTCCTATCCTACTGCCGCTTTGGGGGTAAGAGATTTAAGGTTAAGGTTACGGGAACTAACCTAATTTGGTTAATCTAGTGGCTGGCGTTGACCAATCAAAAAAAGATCGAATTTTACGACAGAGTGGTGGATAGCTGGTTAGCGCAGGCACAGGCACCCTTTGGGCTTGATCCCACGAGAAACAGCATATCTAATCAAGAGTGGTTGTACGCTGGTACTTGAGTATGCACGAAGTTCTATATCAGATCAGGGCTATTCTTGAGATCGATAAGACAAAGAGTCTCTAATGGTCAAGTTCCAGAAAATCAAAAGCAAAGCAACCATGTCTCGTCAGGTCTATCGTTAGATCTTCGTGTTCTTGGCCCTCCATTCTCCGATTAAATCTCCGTAATCTTCCGGTCCGTAGGGCGTAAACCATTCAGCCATCCTTCCCTGCTTCCGGTGAGCCTTCAAGCCTAGCTCTGACAACAAGAGATCGAGATATGGAAGAGAATCAAATACGAAATCTGGGAAGCGTGCACCATAGCCAGCGGGACATCTCCACTTCCCAAATTGAGAATGCAAAATTGTCTCGTAAGTGATGTCGTCCTTAGGGTTGATCTTGCCGTCAAAGTATGCAGACAGCCATAGCGCCTGAGTCTGAGCGATCAGAGGAGTACTAACAGTCATCAGGGCACCAGCAAAGGCGATACTCCGATCATCGATGAGAGCCGGTGGTACCATGAATCGGTACAGACGGTAAGGTTGGTTTGGCTGAATCGCAGCCGGAGAGTTCGATGGACGTGCAATCATCGGTTTGGCGTTCGGGCTTGAAGCTGGTTGAATCTTCAAACGTGGGAAACGTGTAAGGATCTCGTTCTCTGCCTTTCGGATCTCTTGGTCAGGCTGCTTCGAGAAATGCGGCAGGCCAAGCCTGTCATCCGTACCCTCGGGAAGAAACTTAATAGGTGGATGATGTCTCCACCCAGTCACACACACAAGAGCATCTGTCGTGAGTGTCTTGCCGTCTGAGAGGTGAACCTTCCTGTCCGAAAGCGAGTCGATATCAGCAACATGGACCTTGATGTTCCCCTGGCGCACAAGATCAAAAAAGTTTGTTTTATAATTGAGGATGCCTAGACTACTTCCAGTATAAAAGGAATCGGTCCAAGGTTTCAGCTTCTTCGTCTCTGGGTGCTTGTCGTACCCATTGAGGGTGGTGACGTCGTTGCCGAGAATTGCCCAAAACGTGTTGACAATCTTACGTCCAAATGCGGTTCCGTGAAGGAAATTCCGAACACCAGAATACCCATCGGCATTTCCCCAGATACAAGGACTAAACCATGTGAGAAAGCGAGTATGAACAAGCTTTTCCAGCCACCTCTTCAGTGGGGTGACATATGGAGGAGCCATCCAAACGGGCCCATGGCCAGACTGTCGAATGACCATGTTCACCTCCACACCAGCAGTAGCATACGCATATGCGGCATCCCATGCAGACTTGGTGCCTCCAAAAACGACAACACTTTTTGCTGTTTTGAGTAAGTCGGCGTATTTGCGAAGTTCCTTGCTGTGGAAGATTGGAGCAGCAAATTTCTCGCTGCCCTCCAGTGCTGGCATAAAAGGCTGGGAAGTCATTCCAGTGGCGACGACTAATTTGGCTGTAGAAAGCTGGCTCCGTTGATCACCTGATACGACTGTAAGAACCCAGCCGGCGCCCTCTTTGCGTTCGGCACTCTCAACCTTCGAGTTGAACCTGATACGGGCCAGTACCCCAAACCTTTGGGCATAATTCCTGAGGTACGCATGAACCACGGTGCCAGGAATGTGCTGGCCGGGCTTGACACCGTAATATTCATCCATGGGAAAGTCGCTGTACTCGTAGGTACCCAGCATGTTATTCGATACCAACCCTGGGTACAGGCGATGCTCTGCCCACACTCCGCCCACCGTGTCTGCATCGTCGAGAACGACGACTGTGGCGGACGGATGAAGCTCGATGTAGGTCTTTGCAGCAGCCAGTCCAGACCATCCTGCTCAGAACAACCGTCAGCAACAATCGCGGCCGTGGAGGAAGTACCAACCGGCTCCAATGACCACCACATCAACGCTCTCCATAACCGCTAATGCCCGTGTGACAGGCGGCTAATGAGCACAGACAAACGGTTTACTATCTAAGTGAAGCAAGAGCGTTGAGATTTTCGTCGACACGGGCCAGTTGAGCATCAACACATTGTTAAGGCAATCTCGACGCAGAAGCATTTATTGCCAGACTCCAACTTGCCAAAGCGAGCGATATATCTACTCTAGCGCCCGTGAAGGGATCTTGTAACCATCGTTCGCCACTGCTTCACAGAAATTCCCTCTCGACCCCTCATTTCTAGCCCTGGGTCTGATACGACCACGTCGCGGTTCGACGAGCCCAGTTTAGTCTCCGACGACTTGTGTAAAGGGGCAAAGCACGCTAATCAGGCAAGCAAGGAGGTCAATCCTCTTAACATCCCCAATAGGAAATGCCAGCGGAAACTCTGAAAGCCCGATGAAGTAATATCATGCGAGGGGAAAGAATTGGCAGGTTAACTCCGTTGGGCTCCGCATTGTGGTACGTAGCACTATCGTTGATGTGCATACCCGTATCAGTATGGGGGAATAGGGTTTTGCCATTCGGAACCGCTGGTGTACTGCAAAGCCCGCAACACCACTTCTCCAGTGGTTAAACTACTACTTAAAGTTTGCCTTTTCATGCCGGCCTGGGTCACTCAGCACTTTCATCTGAAGATTGTGATTCGGCACTTGAGCTGGGTAGAATGGGGCCTGCAACAGGGAAGATAAGCAGAGCGACTGTGCGCCTCCGCGATTCTCATGAATAACCGACTTACGAGTACTCAATCTCCTTCTTGCACGCGGGACAACTAACCTAGCCTCAAACGTGAGAATTCTCTGCTGCTCGAGAGCATGCTGCTGATCCACATGAAGACGCTCGAGATGTAGGGAATACCGATCGTCAACTACGCAACTGGTTTACTAGTAGTGGGTACTACAGACTACGGACTACGGCATTACGCAGAAATATTCGTAGCTCGGGGCTAACTAGTAGCAACTAGTTCTGATACAGTGTTACCTCAATCTCCAGAAGCTTTTTAGGCGCTCGTCATAATCACTGGCTACAACAAAACCACCTAGCTGCCCAAGGTGTACTCCGTACCAGCCTGAAAATGATGCTAGTGCTAAGCTGCGAATACTTCAGCCTGGTACCGTACTATAGTAAAGGCCTTCCGTGCGTTGGCAAAGCGGCGCGACCGTTCCTGTTCCTGAAGATCAGAGTGGCAAGTGATGGGGGCTGACCCGCATGAAAGGTAGACAGATCCTGCTTCCAAGGATCGGCATTGGTGCTATTCAAGCTTTTGGGGAGCTGCACAAGATGTGCTGTTCCACAGCATCCAGGCGATATGTCCCAGATTGATCTCGCAATCGCCCCTAACAAGGACCTTCTCCCCCAACACGGCATTATCTATACAGTAGTTAGTACACGTTGCCAGGGGCTAACTCTACTTCTATCCAGTACGGAGTGCCCATCACCTTGTCATGGTATGCGGCCACTGGGCTAGGCACAGACAGCTGGCCAAGCCCATCTGCAACATCCCCCAGTTGGGTATGACAGATCGGAGAGTTAATATCTCGTCCATGTTTGTTCTTCGTAAGAAGTACGGATCCAGGAACAGCAGCCCTGCTTCGCGAGTCCGCCCCGCTTCTTATTGTCTGTGACCAGGAATGCTCTAGCTCCGCTCTAAAGCACGGATATGCACGACGACAGCCTGCAATACTCGGTATGCGGGTCCCAGAGCTGCAGGCCTTGGTCCTATGTGATAACATTTCTTCTCCCCTCATTCGTCAACCACAGAAGCCTAGTCGTCGATCGGAACAGTGGGATGCAAAGGAGAAGGAGCCATGGAGGTTTTCTGGTGGAGCATAAATGTTTGGACTGAATACCTACTTCGACGTCTCTTGATCCCAATCTACTACGGTCTTTACTGCGGTCTCCTCATAGCATCACCCGATTTTGTCCTTTATCTCGTCAAACCTCGCTCAATTCTGTCTGGACATCCATCATGCCCGGCGCCAATGCTTTCGTTACCGAGGCTTTCACTCTCTTGGGCGTTGCATTGGGCATGATTATACTACGGACTATTGCGCGAGCAACCTCTGTCGGCATACGAAATTTTCAGTTGGATGACTACATGATGCTGCTGGCAGCTGTGAGTTTTCCATACCTCCAGTAGGCTCGACGCTCGTCCTGACAGCAGACAGGTCGTCTATTCCCTCGAAACTGCCGCTGCATATATTGTGGGGGCTTGGTGGCGTGGGCTCGCCAACAATGGCATGACACCCGAAGAACGAGCCAGTCTGGATCCTTCATCGCAGGAGTATGCCCTTCGAGTTGGCGGTTCGAAGACGCAAGTAATCGGCTGGTCACTTTACACATTTTTGCTTTGGAACCTCAAACTTTGTATGTGCGTCTTCTATAGCCGTCTAACGTAAGTGTCTCTTTCTGGGCTTGGACGAACCATGGTAACGGTGTTTAAGGGATGGGCTGGCCCATATGAAGATCCGGATACGTATCGGGTACGGTCTTATCGGAGCCACATACATTGCCACCCTACTTTCCATCCTTCTGGGATGCCGTCCTCTGCACAAGAATTGGCAGATCAATCCCGACCCTGGCAGTGAGTTTGTTCTCTACTCTGCCCACAGAGCTTGGCTGACAACCTCCAGACAGCTGCCAGCCAGCCATATCCAAAATTGACTGCTTGGTAACAGTAGTGCTTAACGTCGTGACAGATATGTATCTGATCTCTATACCACTTCCGGTAAGCTCTCCGCGCCTCTTTTGATCGTTTGTGGCTGACTTTCACGCAGCTGCTGTGGAAGGCTCAACTATCGAAGAGGAGAAAGAGTCTCTTTCTGATTGTGTTCGGTGGAGGTTTCTTCGTCATGGCCTGTGGCATTCTTCGTTGTGCCCTTATCTTACTTGTATGTGCCTACGCTTGCCGTACCCATGACCACGGCCTAATTCTTCTTCTAGGATCCTGTCAACGGTGCCCAGCAAGCCGGCTCTTGGGCTGTACGAGAAACCTTCGTGGCCGTGGTGATCGACAACATTCCCATGATCTATCCACTTTGCCGACGTCTTATCAAAAACATCGATGAGAGCCTGGCCAGTCACTACGCGGGCAGGCATAAACTTTCAAATGGATATTCCAGCTCCGGTAGCTACGCTATGAATAGCCGGAAGGACAAGAAGCCCAAATTCGTGCATCCGCTTTCGATGAGGAATGCCACCCTGAGTGATAGCGCCGAAAGCATTGTCAGGGCAGATCGGGTCAAGAACGGTCAGGACATCTTGATCGTGAAGGAATCAACAGTCGATGTCAGTCCTACAGAGCATTCAAACGAGGAAATACGGGAACATCCCCACGCGCAGCACCCTGGTGTCGGATATGCGGCGACGTGTAACCATGCAGGCGGCCGAGGCGATGTACTACGGATCAGTCGGCGCGGAAGCGCCCAGTGGGAGTCGCCTGCTAGTGGATCGTGAAGGCATTGTACGGAGTATGGACGATAATAGGGCTTTCATTTTGGCAAGCACATCTTGTATCATCAAAAACTCTCTTTGCTAAGAGGCCTTCGCTTATCAGCTGGCTTTGGATTGGGTAATGTAAGGCTACGTAATTACCAATAGACGGATCGATCTCGTTTTTGGTGTCTATGCGACGTGATGTGACTTGTTTCATGTACTGCAATGTTTCCTTGTTGCAAACCTTGCATATCCCGAAGTTAGACTAGGATATCCCAGCATTCCCTTCCGCCCCTTACTACGTGCATCAACCCCACAGTGATATCCTGTGTTACCAAGACACGTAATCCATGCCCTGTCACTTTCCCGATCTGGTAAATAGCCTTGCCGGGCGCCTTGACCAGGTTTAACCCTGCCAGCACACGCTAAACCATAGTACTAACGTGGCCCATTCCCATTTGCACACCACCCGTATTTGCAACAGAAATTACTTCGTTTTTTAGGCCTCCGAGCATATTTCCATTTCTGCCATTGGGTTGAAGATGGAATGGATTGATAGAGTTTTGAAATACGCACCAATCAAACAGATATTGTTTGATCCAGGCCCTTTCGACCCATCCCCGTACTGGCGCTGATATATATTGGTAGAAAATGGTGGCGAGCTGAGTTTTCGCGGCTTGGGCAGGTTTTAACCAGGAACAGGAGAAGGCGGCCCTAAAACCGTTGCAAATGGGACTTGGCCACGTTGCAACGAAAAAAAATTTCCCAATTCTCTTCTCCTCAAATCATAGGTGCAAAACCCCCAATTCCTCGGACCTCCGGGCACTGGCTGAGAAGGTAGTTGGATCAGCGAAAAATATTTTGTACAGCTCACTGAGACCGGACAGAAAAAGAGGGAGGGGCATGCAAGATTTAGCAATTGTCTCGAAGACAGGTTAACTAGAGAGTTCATTTGTTGCTTCATTTCGCATTACTAAACATCCCCCTAGTGGGATCTTCCACTTAATCAGTACTATCCCCTCTGTACCTGAACAGGGGGTGTAGAAAGTGTCAATTAGCGCTGGCGATCATTCTGGGGTGGTCAAAATGTCAATAAACGCCTTATTTGAGCCATTTTTAAGGCGCGTATTTTTTAAAGCAATTAGGTCGAAGAAGAGCTCAAAAAGCCTAAATCAGATAGATTAGGGTATCAAGGGGTTCTTATTTAATTTAGAAAGTAATTAGCCATAGGTTAAGGTAGTTTTATTGGTATTAATGTAGGCAGTCTATCTGTATATTCTAACGCAGGAGTAATCACTGCTAAGGCCTGATCAGCATTATTTCAATGATTGCAGCAGGGTCAATTATTGATCATTTTAGCTGTTCAATAGCTTATTCGAATCGTGGAGATGAGTTTGATATGTATCGCAGAGGGATTTGGATATTTCGCTGTGGTCGTAACATAATTCGTGGTTGAAAATAAATTGCAAAGTCAGCTGCGGAGAGCTACGTAGTATGCAGATCAAATGTAGTTCAAAAAGGCTTAATCTGGGGATTCTACGCTAATTGTCAACTCAGGTACGAAGGGGATAGTAACTAGTTAGTAAGCTTAGGAGAATGGGGGCCAGACATGCGGACAAGGGACACATCAACTAGTACTCCACCCAAAGGACAGTGCTTGTGGGGTCATGTCTCATAACTATTTAATTGGTGTATCCCCACTGACTTTTGCGAGACTGCTCTTGGCAGTACTCTGGCAGACTCCCAGGCTTTTGCCTTAGAAGCTCATACCTCACGTGATCGAGCGTGGGCTAAAGCCGCACCATGTCCCTGGTCACGTGTCCACAGCAATGGGTGTTCTAGGAGTCCAAGGCAACCATACGCTTTAGCTCTTGTGATTCACAGAATATCAAATTCTGGATTGACCCAGCTTGGTTGTCCACTCTTCGCCCGCATTGAAGGTCCCCACTTCTGCAGAGCGAACATGACGGGAAAAGCGGCGAAGAATGTGATGATGCCTTGTGCAGCAAAGCACCATGTGAATCCCGATGTTGCTTGCCATGGTGCGATGAAGAACTGTGAATGAAGACATTAGTTGACATTACGCAGATTCCGTAACGAAGCGCATCTTACCGGAGAGAGGAATGCACTTAGATTCAGCCAAACGCTGTAGAAAGTGATCACGCTCATGGACTGGAGAGGGTACGCATCTACAACATACGCAGCGATACAGGTATTGCCGATCTGAATGCCGGCTCCGTAGATGAAGAAGGCAATTTGGCCAACCATCCAATGGTACATCTTATCGATGCTGATACCCCAGACTATTATTCCAATGGCACTCAAGATTATAGCCGGATATGTCAGCCAGAGTCGATCTTCTGGCAAGCGGACGCTGTGCCCTCGCTTTTTCGCCATTCTCTTAGAGATGATATCCGAAAGCGTACCCGAGCAGAAGATCTCCGATAAGACAGTTCCAAGAAGAAGGCCCAAGAACAGGAGACCCTGAATCTGCGGACTGTACTGTATGTAGGCAACAGGCAGCAAAGTGATAATGCTCAGGAGGAACCAGTACCATGTGAAGCAATAGGAGAAAATTGCGATGACAACCACTGGAAACTGGAAGGTCTTCAGGAAACGCGTGATACTATCCCAGGGCTTTGGGTGGCGCATGCCAGGTACAGGCTTGATATTGAAAAAGAACAGTTTCTTCGTTCGAGGAAGAGCGACCTTAGAGGCATCCCCACGTTGGCCGCCAATCTTTTCAAGATCGGCAGTATTCGAAATGTCGTCTGGTCCAATCATTGGCATTTGGGAGAGCATTTGGTTGCGCGGATAAAGGGTCTCTGGCATGAACGCAAGCTCTAGCACAAGCAATGCTGCAAAGATGATTGCAGTGAACCACTGAATCCATTGTGGTGATACCAGGTCGAGAAAGCCTCCGAAGATAGGACCAACGAAGATACCGGTGTCGAGGGCCAAAACCCAGAGACCAATCTTCTGGCCACGCTGGTGGTCGAAGTACATATCGTTGATCGCTGCTAGACCGACCGTCGCAGCTGGAGATACTCCCAAACCTTGGAAAAAACGCGCAGCCATGTAACCGCCATAAGTTGGAGCCAGTGCTGCGCCAATAGTTGAAGCCAATGCGATCACGGTACCGAAAATGAATATGATACGACGGCCATAAATATCAGCGAAGGAAGACCAGAGCAGCGGGCCAACAGCCAGGCCCAGGGCCGGCACCGCAAGTGTCCAATTGATCTGCGCGTATGAAGCCGCATACTGATCTTGGAGCTCGAAGAATGATGGAACGGTCGTTGTGGTAACATAAGTGAACATGAAGTATCTTCGAGGGCAAGAGTTAGCGGGGCCTTTCAAGGCGCTGTGCTGCAGAGCTCACTTGATCATGACAATGGATAGGATGGTATTTTTGCGCCATGGTGACCAATTCAATGGATCCAACGGGTCCGTGGTTGGTTGTGGGTGTATCTTTATGCCATCTTTGGTAACTGCTCCCTCAACGACAGTTTCAGTCAGACCGGCTGCAAGATCGGTCTTCTCCTTTATCTCCTGTGACGAACGCGGAGGCGTGATGGAAGTAGGACGGGGCTCCACGGTGTGGTCGCCGCCTTTCTGATGTACGTACTCAGCCATGGTGGAGATGAGAAACGGGAAAGCAACGCAATGACCGAGGCCAGGAGGACTTTGTACAACCAAGGATGCAGGTCGGAGAAGAAAGGACGGGAGACTGCAGGTTTCAAACGCACGAGGGACTTTGCGGAGGCTATGATAAGAGTTGAGTGGCCATTCCCGTTACAGGAAATAGCTGACTGTGCCATCTTATCCAGAAGATCTCTTGATTGTCATGCTGTGCCCCCCAACTCTAGATCAGACACTAGACGAGGGAAATGGGCGTCACCGCAGGAGATATGCAAAGTATAGCCAACGGTGTTGGTTTGTTGGTTTGCGGCGCCGGTGGTCCCTGGCAACAAGACGGCACGAAACGAGCATGGAAGTTAGTCGCGTCGCTTACACTTTTACTCTTACTACGTCGAACTGTAATCTGCTTTCTCGTGCTACCATTCGTAACCATACCCGAAATGGCCAATCGTTACGATTCCTGCAATCTGTCACTGGCAGTACGTGGCAGATCCACGGTGCATGCATTTTCCATGCGGCTTCACAAGTGGCGATGCCAATGGTCACCGACCACATCGCGGATCTGTCAGTTGTGATACTGACGTGGCCACATTCTGAGCCAAGGCAGAGGATGAAGTTGTCTTTGAAAAGGATTTCCACGTCGCTTTGATGCGTGCACCGCACGGGAAAGGAATTGGCTATCTCATGGGGTCTACGAGCACGAGTTGATATCCGTCGTTCATTCAGCGGCGGGTGGAACCGGGAGGCCTTACTAACTACTATTAGCTCCAGTCCCGGTACCCCGGCTGAATTGGTGGAGATCAGCATAAATTACAAGCGTGCTATAACTACGTAGTAGTTCATCGCCTGCACAAATCAGGTCATGGCATAAATGCGGCCATCGAAAAGACCGCTGTTATTGTGCCTAAATTTGCTCTTGGTGACTACGAATGACATACCGAACAGCGCATAATGCATGGGCGCCGCCGCCACCGAATCCTTTGAATGGCTGGGATTGCCGCAGAGCGATATCGCAGACTGTGATTGCAAGATAAAGCGATGGCGGCAAGGGCAGCCGGTAGTCCCTCCGATTTGTTGCTGACATCAACATCAACGGTTCCGAGTCCGTCCCTGCAACCCTGGCGAACCAAGGCAAGAAGTCCAATCTTTTGGCTTACTGATAAGAACTCAATTTTGAAGTACGACGCACCTTACTACTGCGTAGGTACGGTGGGGGGCATAAGTATTCGTAGCACGGCGCTAGTAGCAGCTAGTTGGGATACAGCGCTACGTCCATGTCTAGAAGCTTCTTTGACGATGATTCATATCGATTGGTCACGTCAGTACCATCTAACAGCTCAAGGCTTAGGTGTTACGTTTAGAGCCTGTTTTGGTGCAAATATACTAGCGCCGTGCTACGAATACTTTAGCTAAGTACCGTAGTAGTATGGGGTGAAATGGCCCCCCACAGCAGCACACCTGCAAAGAATGGTGTGCAGGTTCACCGCCGTGCTCAGCGGTGTGCGGTTCAATAATAATTGCGTGGTCGTCGCTGCTCCAAGCAATTTTTAATCATGGTAAGTCGCAGTAATATGACGATGGTGCTCAAGAATTGTGAGTGGTCAGTCTAAAGATCCAGACCACTGCAAACCGGCCTGAATCTCAATCGCTCCGACCAGTGACCAGATTCACTAGGTACTCAGGTGCTTTAGCAGGTATGGAGGAGGAGACTCGTGGACCCAACGAGCAGTCGCAGTTGATACCCAAACGCGCAAATGGCTTGGAAACTGAGAGGAGCCACGACGACGATGAGGTGTACCAGCTCAAAGGTGGAGATGTTCCCACCAGCAAATTGGTGATCCGCGAATTCTGGATTGTGCTGAAAGGATCTGTGCCGGTGATATTGGCATACGCGCTGCAGAATTCTCTGCAGACCATCTCCGTGCTCATCGTAGGGAGGACTTCGCCCCAAGACCTAGCCACCGCAGCTTTCTCCTACATGTTTGCAACGTGCACTGGCTGGCTGATCGCACTAGGAGGCACCACCGCTCTCGATACGCTCGCATCTTCGTCATTCACTGGCAGCAAGAACAAGCACGATCTGGGAATTCTATTGCAGAGAGCTTTCATCACGCTGAGCCTGTTCTACGTCCCCGTATGTGTCTTGTGGTGTTGTTCCGAGCCGCTGTTCAGGTTGCTGGGGCAAGACCCTCAATTATGCAAAGACAGTGCCAAGTTCTTGACATGCCTGATCCCGGGTGGTCTGGGCTACATCTACTTTGAGGCGATGAAGAAATATCTGCAGGCCCAGGAGATCATGCGTCCCGGCACCTACGTGTTACTCATTACCTCCCCTGTCAGCGCTGCTTTGAATTACCTCTTCTGCTATGTCGCCGGCTGGGGCCTTCTCGGGGCTCCTCTCGCTACCGGCATTGCTTATTGGTTATCCTTCTTCCTGCTTGTACTCTACTCGAGGTGTGTGGCCGGTCATGAGTGCTGGGGTGGTTGGAGCAAGGAAAGCTTTCGAAGCATGGGCACCTTTGCCCGTCTGGCT
Source organism: Endocarpon pusillum Z07020 (assembly GCF_000464535.1). Taxonomy (NCBI): domain Eukaryota; kingdom Fungi; phylum Ascomycota; class Eurotiomycetes; order Verrucariales; family Verrucariaceae; genus Endocarpon; species Endocarpon pusillum. The sequence continues at coordinate 184,821 of NW_006916644.1, forward strand.
GTTCTGGGAGTCATACACGTCGGCACGGAATGGTGGGCCTTTGAGATTGTTGCAATTGTCGCCGGCCAGCTCGGTACCATCCCGCTGGCATCTCAAAGCGTCATCATGACGGCCGATCAGGTCATGAACACCATCCCCTTTGGAGTGGGCGTCGCTGCTAGTGCCCGAGTGGGTAATATGCTGGGAAGTCGAAATGCTAGGGGAGCTGCCCGATCTGCGAACACAGCTGCATGGCTCAGCATGTTTCTAGGCGTCCTCGTGCTGGCCGTACTGCTAGGAACCCGCAACCACTTCGCCAAGATCTTCAATGACGACCCGCAAGTTGTCCAGCTCACCGCGGAGGTGCTGCCTTACGTTGCTCTATTCCAGATCGCCGATGGACTCAACGGAAGCTGTGGAGGTTCCTTACGAGGCATGGGACGTCAGCACATCGGGGCCGCCGTCAACATCATAAGCTATTACTGTGGAGCTTTGCCGTTAGGCATCTATCTGGCGAAAAAGGCTGGGTGGGGTCTTGCTGGTCTATGGGTAGGCCAGTGCATCGCCTTATACCTGGTCGGGATTGGCGAGTGGATCATCGTGGCTTTCACTAATTGGGAATACCAAGTCAAGAAGGCGTTTGATCGGATGGATCCTCGGGAAAGGATGGAAAATGGCCTTCTGGCGCCGGAAGGGGACCATCAGGAATGACCAGAGTAGATTTACGGTAAACACATGATATACGACTTGATGAGATGTGAGCTTGGATCCTATGGAGACGTAAGAAAATGCAATGATTGACTTTAAATACATGATTATCCCTATAACAACTCGTTTCGTGCTACTGTTCATGTCTGACTTGATGCCGACAGGTAGATCAGTAGCTAGGCTAACTCTCGGCTCCTGGCAGACGCTCCTTGACCGAATCCACCACCGACTGAGCGACCTGACCGGCCCCTTGCTGCACCGATTCCATCCTGTACTCCGGATCAATCTGAACCAGCACGCCTGGCCCTTCCCTCTCCAGAATCTCGGTCTTGATCACAAACGTCCCATGCAGAACCGCGCTCTCCGTCTTGCTGTTGTTATCGCTGATCCGGTGGTGGCAGCCGGGGGCTTCGTACCAGGTCTGGTGCTGCTTGTAGACTTTGGCTTCCTCACCGTTCATGGCGCTGAGGATCTCGCCCTCGAGCACGTGGCCGATCACTGAGGCGGTGCCGTGGCGATGCGGGGGTGTGGAGCCGTCTCCGCGGGGTATTCGATCAGCATGCCGAGCACGGTGAAGGAGGGGTCGTCGGCCAGTTTGTACTGGAAGGTGAGTGTTATTTTGCCCGCGGGACGACTGGGAGGGGTGTTAGCGTGAACGTCTGTGTTGATATGTTCATATTTGGGGGGTTGGTCGGGGGGGGAGGTTGGGAGATGTGGGGGAGTTGAGACTCTGTGTTATTTGAAGATTGAATTTCGAGTCAGGCTTACTTCTTGTTCCAGGTGATGGACATTTTTGCAACTAGCAGACTCTCAAGATTCCGCTGTCCTTCGAAGTCAAAGGATGTAGGCAGACAAGATCTGGATCAAAGGCTCAAATAAATCACAGTTTCGTGATTTCCCCTACCAATGAAGGAAGGAGAAGGAAGGGGAGGGAAGGAGAAACTGGACAACATATGACCTCAATACGAGTCCTCTACACCCAAAATATCAGGTAACTGCATATTGGTTGCATCACTGGTTGTCATCATACGGTACCGTAGCACGAGTTGCGTGTTGCTGTCCGTGTCCAGGGATGCGAGCCTGTGCTAAGGCTCCGCAGCGGGGTTGTAGGAATGCCTTGATGAGGATGAACTCGGTACGTACTCGACGTTTCTTTTCGGGTGCAAGACAGAGGGGAAAGGAGAAAAAGGAAAAGCTCTCTGGCAGAAATATCGAAGAGATTAGCTAACTGGCTTCTGGCTAAAACAAATGGGCCAGAGACGCTTGTTCTCCCCATGACGGGCTGTACTGCGGCTACAAGGCTAATTTTTGTGACCCCGAGAGTCTAAAGATCTTACAAACGTCCTTTTTACATACACATCCCTGTCAGTATCCCTGTCGCGATTTTGCACGAATTTTGTTCATCCTGCCAATCCTGAATTAGATGAAGAATTGGATACAAGAGCGCTATGGAGATACCCTGCACAAGTACAACAAGCTATGGGCGGCTGTTAAATGCATGGGATGCTGTGCCACTTAACTATCTTAAAGAGCTGCTTCAGTTGATGCAGGCGGATGTCAAGCAGTGATAGATGCCAAAGAGAATGCAAACTCGATTTTAGAGACTAGTCTTATTTAGGCCACTATGTGGACGTCTACACCTAATTCTACATAGTACGTTCTGTACGTACTAGTATACTCAAGTTTTCAGCAGGGGGACAAAATCTGGGCCTGTACTATGTAGCCGTAGCAAGTTACGTAGCAAGTTACGTAGCAGATCTACTTGTAGCACAATGCCGCCCCCACCGAAGTGAAATGCATAGTACTAACCGTAACAGGCGTTAGCTCAGCCTTAGCAAATTCAGTCGCTGAACCTAAAAAGCGGGGTTCCATCATTCTAGCTCCGAGGATCCTGCTTCCCCATATATCCCTCCAGGCCGGGGACAACCTTGCTCGTTCCAGGCGCCTTTGGATAAGCACATACCACCAAGGATCACGTGGTGCGCAAGACGACTACATAGCGACAGGGCGTTGTAGTCCTCGTTACGTAAACTTTGCAGACACATACTTGAACCTACTAGTTAGTAGGTAGTTTACGACTCCTGCAATACGCAATAATGCAGGTGGATGGAGAACCCCTCGTTGTGACAATGTTCTATTACGCCTCGACTTCCTCTACTACGTAAGCACAAAGTGCCAATCGGACCACTACCGTCTCCCCTCTTGGCTACTCGATATGCTTGGTTCGAACGAACGGTGCCGCTGCGAGTCCATCCTATAGAGGAAGGTATTTCCTAACTAGTGCAAGAGTCTACAGCGGCACCAGTCGATAGCTTTATGGCTCTTCAACCCCCACTATCTCAACACTGCATGGGGGGGCACAGCGTCACCCAAGCCGTTCCCAGATAACGACAAGTTAGACGACCAACAAGCGGTATTAGGTAACTGAGAAGCAAAATCAAGCTTCAGTGCAGGAAACTCGAGGTCTATTTCACTACTGTGCCTCAGCGATGAAAAGCTCCACGCAGTTCCTGTCTTCAACGCTCACCCAGCTCCAACGTTTGAAACTTTTCCTGAACATCTGTGTAACCCTACACAATATTCCTGGATAAGCTGCAAAAAATGTTGTTCAAAGCTCTGACTCTCTTTTCTCTCTCCGGTGCTGCTCTCTGTCACGGCGATCATGAGCATCAGACTACCTTCTCTGGCCCACACAAGAGTCTCTGGTACAATACCTTGCCTGGCGATGGTGGCACTCAGGTTCGCAATCTCGAGTCATTCTTCTGTTTCTTAAATGACGATTGCAGGCCGATTCCGTCTTCTCCGGGATCTCTACCTTTGGTCGCCTACCTTACTTCCCTTGCTTGGCAAGCGATGAGGAAAAATTCGATATTGCCTTTCTAGGTAACAGATTACAGAAGCGTTGCTGTCGCCATCTCCTCCTGACACCCTCTAGGAGCTCCATTCGATACTGGCACATCATATCGACCAGGTGCTAGGTTTGGACCCAGCGGTATCAGACAAGGTTCTCGCCGTCTCAATCTCTAGTACGTTTTTAGTCCATCACGAAGCTTACGATTTTGGTATTATCCAAAAGGCTCACGCAAAGTACGATTCAGTGGCGGATATAATGTGTATGTATTCTTTCCCTGGAGGACAACGGACGTGACTGACTCAGTCGCTCACAGGCCCATGGCAGCCAATCCCTTCAACTTCTGGGGCAAAGTCATCGACTGTGGAGATATCCCCGTGACCTCGTACGTCCTGCTTTCTGCCTCCTGCCTCCTATCATCAGTTCTCCCGCTGACACTCGACAACCCAAAGATATGACAACGCCTACGCGATCCAGCAAATCGAAGACGGACACAACACGCTCCTCATGCGCAGCCCCCACACCGCAGCACACAAACGCGGCCTATCCAAGCACGGCAAGACCCTTCCCCGGATCATAACCCTAGGAGGCGACCACACCATCACCCTGCCACTCCTCCGCAGCGTCAACAAAGCCTACGGTCCCATCTCCGTGGTGCACTTCGATTCGCATCTTGACACGTGGAAACCCAAAGTCTTTGGTGGTGCGCCTTCCAAACAAGCAGCCATCAACCACGGAACCTACTTCTACCACGCCAGCCAGGAAGGATTGCTTGCCAACGACACCAACATCCACGCCGGGATCCGCACCACCCTGTCCGGACCAACTGACTACGACAACGACGGTTACTGTGGTTTCACGCGCATCGAGGCGCGCGAGATCGACACCCTCGGCACGGCAGGCATCATCTCGGCGATTCGGGAACGCGTCGGAACCGAAAACCCGGTCTATCTGTCGATCGATATCGATACCCTGGACCCGGCTTTCGCACCGGCGACGGGCACGCCAGAGACGGGCGGGTGGAGCACGCGCGAGTTGAGGACGATCATCCGGGGCCTGGAGGGCATCAATTTCGTGGCGGCAGATATCGTCGAGGTGGCGCCGGCGTACGACACGAATGCCGAGTTGACGACCATGGCGGCGGCGGATACGCTTTTTGAAGTCATGACGTTGATGGTCAAGAGGGGGCCGCTGACTGTAGAGGGGTTGGGTGAAAGCGGGCAGCAAGGAGAAGCGGCGGCGGCGGAGGAGGAGGAGAAGGAAGCCCAAGATGCCGACAAAGGTGCGCAGGAGCTGTGAGATATGTAGCGGGGAACTGCTCCAATTGTTCCGAACGTGTGAGATGATAAGAGAGCCCGGACCAGACTATCCACTCATTCTTATCCTTCACACTGGAAAAGACAAGAAACGAAAATGCAGATACCTGATCCAAGACACAAAGACAATGTCTGTCACTTACTTGCAGGCAGCAACAAACCAATAGATCACGAAGTGGAGGAGCACAGGCGAAGCCAGATGCACAATGCGATTCCATCTTCCATGTCAATATTTCCCCCCCCCCCTTTTTCCCCTCCCTCACAAGAGATCCATACACACTGCTGGTGCTAGCTTTCAATGAGATGAGATGACACGACCCGACCCGAACGCCGTCTTAGGACACTCGAGTTCCCATTGGATTGCGATTGGGAAGTATACCTACCTGCCTACCTACCCATCTATCCACCCCCCCCACCAACTTCTCCTCCCTCATTTCTTCTACCACCACCCTCGATGAGACCCACCCCCCCTCTTTTGCACTCCAAAGAAAGAAGAAAGAAAAACCAGGATAAAAACAGGAGTAGTTAGTGAGTGTAAGATAAGTAATTAAGTAATCACGTAGTACGTACCAAGTATACCAACTACCGAGTACGTTGGAGCGAGGTCGAAAAGGGGGGTTGATTGATGTACATACAGTACAGCCGCAAAGACGGTATCGATATCGACATCGACATTGACATTGGCATTGAAGAAGATAACAACATCGGTTATCGGCTTGGCTGTACTCTACTTTATTTTACTCTCTCTATCATGTACTATGTACGGAGTACACATGGGTGTATACACGCCATCCCATCTCAACCCAACCCAACCCAGCCCAAGGTAGGGTAGGGTAGGGTAAGATAAGATAAGGTCGTCATCGTCGTCACGGCCTCGCCACATCTGCATCTGCATCTCCTCTCATCTGCGTCTCCTCTCATCTATTCTACTCTACTCTACTCCACACTCCCCCACCCCCCGAAACCTCCCAGACAAGCGCAAGCACAAGCGCCACTATCTCCGCGAACGATGCCTCAGCTGCCTCAACGAGGTCCTCAGCTCCGGTATCGCTTTTCCGTTCCCGTTCCCGGTCCCCATCCGCCGCTGATCCGTCTCGATGTGATTCTCCTTCGCATCCATACTCTGAAACTGACTCCTCTTGATCTGCCTGACCTCCCTCTCGGTATCCCAGCTCTGCAGAAAACTGCCCACCTCGTCCATTGCGGCGGAGAGGTCGAAGGTCTTTTGTCCTTCCCCTTCGTTTTCATTTTCATTTTCATTTCCATCCTCTTCGAGTGCACCACCGATGCCGCTGGCCCTGTCTCTAGCATTGCTGATGCTGGTATCGCTCTGCTGCAGGGGAACATGGTGAGGGAGGATCGCCATTCCAGCAGGACCGGCCATCTGCGCATCCTGCTTTGCACCCGCACTCTCGCTGGTTGTGGTCGTTTTGCACCAAGTCTGGTTCGTGCTTGTGTGCTTCGAGAGGGAAAAGGAATCAACCACCGCCGTCACTTCTTCTTCTTCTCCTTCCTTCTCCTCCTCTTCTCCTCCTCCAGTAGTAGCAGGAAGAGCCGGCTCTGGCTCGTCGACTTGGTCTTCCACAGAAGTCTCCATGTCGAGGCCCAACTTGCCGAACTCGGAGACTTCGGGCCCTGTGGAGCCGGCTGAGGCTGCCACCCCTCTGTTCTCGGCCTTCTTTGTGCTGTTGAGAGAGTGCATCTCGGCTGCATGCTTACACACCTTGAGACTCGCTTTGATCGAACCCTGGGATGAGCCGCTGTTAGATCCGGCGGTAGAGGCGGCGTCAGGCGCGAAAGAAGCCTTCTTCCGGACTTTCCGTCTCGTTCCCTTTGTGACAGCTTTACAGTTGGCGAGGGTGGGTGACTCGGCATCTGCAGGAGGGATGGAGGGGAAACCTTTCTTGATTGTAGTATGGAGATCAAACGGGGTTACAGCATTAAGCATTTTTTGGGTGTTTGGGGAGCCATCGGCTAGGGGTGTCTTGCCTGGCTTGTTGAAGGCGCTGAAGAGGGTGATGCCGCTCTTAGATTTGGCTTTCGTCGTGGAGGGATTCGAGGTTATGGCTGCTGCGAGTTGGTCATTGGGGCTTTGAGGTGTGGTGAGTTCGTTTTGTAGTTGACAGTGGGCTGCTACGATAGCAGCTTGAGTAGAGAACTGGAAGGAAATGTTTTCATCACAGTGGAGATGGTCGTGGGTTTTTTCTGATAGCTTGTCTCCTGTGGAAAGAAGAGATTCGTTCGGTGGTGGAGCGTGAGCTCTTGGTTCGGCTTGCGCTGATGGCAATACGCTGACCACAGTAGTGTTAGATGTCACTGTGGATAGAGTCGGCGGTGGCATTCGATGTGCGTCTATGGGACCCTGTTCTCGTTCCTGTTGCTTAGAAAGTGCGGGATCGTTGTCATTGGAAGAAATGAGAGGCGGACTGGTGCGAACATCTGGCTCATCAATCGCCGAAAGAAAAACCGATGCAGACAGTTCTTGTGCTAGTGAGTTTTGAGTCTGCAGAGTGTTACGTTCAACAGACGAAGCCTGCGCTGGTGGCAACGGTGGCTTCTGCCCATTGGACTCGTCTGGGTTGGTCGTGGTCTGCTCCACTGTCTTATTCTCAACTCGTTCTTGTGTATCGGAGTTTGTAGATGGTTCAGTTGGCTCGGGTGGAGCGGGTCTTTCTGCTTCGCAAGATGTAGGTTGTGGCTGTTTGTCCATTCGAGCATCTGCAATGTGCTGTGCTCGATGGCTTATCGGTGACTTGGGAGGATCGTTGCGTCTCCGGAGTAGCTTGATCATTGTCTCAGCTCGTCCATCCGAAGCGTCAGGCAGAGGAAGAATCGGTGGCTGGGGCGCGTCGTACTCAGCCTTCGGTGAGGCAGTCCTTTCGGAAGGGCATGGCGGTTTGCTTCGAGACGAGGGAGAGGATAGTTGCAATTGAGCGTCTTCAGCATAGATGTCGCGGGGCGACCTCACATCAAAGCGGTCCTTCTTAAGCCAGCTCTCTGGGTGAGGTTCTTCTGGTGTTTTCTTGCTCTTCGGAATGTTAGCATTCGCAGCGAAGGGATCGTGTTGGCCATGTAAGTGTCTGGCATCTTCCAACTCTTGTACTGCTGGTATGCTCCGCTTCTGTTCCACAGTATGTATTGCCACTTCGATCTTGGGCTTCTTCGTATGCAAAACAGCCTTTGCCTGCTCGTCATCTCTCCCAACATCAGCTCTCTGAACGGTCTCAGGAACCTCTGCCTTCCTCTGGACATCCGATCCCGCCCGTCCCGAGACTCCCTTTCTTCTCTTCCTTTTCTTCCAAGGATTTATCCATCCATCTCCTAACGGCCCCCTGATTCCAGCACTCAAAATCAACAATCCGTCGCCCCTCAAATAAGCCTCGCCCAGCTTTTCAATCCTTCGTCTCTTCGCTGCCCTGACAACTTCATCATTATCGCTTCTATCCCCGGCAGAGTCTTGCTCCCAGAGGACGTCTTCAGGGCGGGTATACAAGGGTTCGTAGTGAAGAGGGGAGACGGGGCGAGGATAAATTGGGTGGTTGGATGGTTTGCCTAGCGCCGGCATGGTTATGGACAGGATGTGAAGGAAGACGGGGAGAGGGATTATGATGTCGTATCCGCATTGCGGTTAGCAGCCTGGAGCTGACGAGGTTGCAATGGTTATGAAATTGGGATTGGAATTGTGAGGTGGTGGCTGATTACGGAGGGGTACTCACCATAGCAGCATAGGATTGACTTTGGCGATGAAGTGTCTGCCAGCACCAATTCCACCTCACCAAAAGCCGTCTAGGCCACGACGCGACGCGTTTGGTTGGCCAATCAACGTGCCAGAAGCGACGAAGGGGATATCACCCGCGCTTTACGCCTTAGAACAACGAATCACGAATCATAGAGGATAACACATCCATCCATATGATATGCCACGTGCTGCTGTTCTCCTAGTACAAGAACTGAAAAGCCAATGAGGTGTCCAACCGCTTGACTGTTTTCACTCATCCCCAACATGTATTCGTAACACTCATTCAACAAACTCCCCCCTTTCTCTCCCATTAACCACGCCATTGCCATTGCCATCCGCATTCAGAGGCAACGCTTCCTCATCTTCAATCCCATTGTTATTGCGCCAGTCCTCTATTGTTTTGCAATGACCCCCATGCTGGTGAGCTTTTGCCAGATCTCATCCTGTTGAAGCAACGCCACTCTATCAAATTCGAGTCCATCCAACTCAACCAGCTTCTCGCAGCCTTTGGCTAAAAAAAGCTCTATCGTTCTTCGCTTCATTCTGGTGCCTTCGTCCAAATGGGTGAGCCACTTGGTATCGGTTATCTGATCACCAGGAGGTAGTGTGTAGGGATCTTGAACCTCCGTCTTGACATCTCCATGTACGACGAGACGACCTTCTCGGAATGGAGGGTAGAAACCGACCGTGAGCGGATTATCACGAAGATCGGCCTTGGTGAGTGCCGGTAGCCTCGTCAATGCAATGCATGTGCGTCTAAGCTTGTGGAGCCGATTCCCAGCTACCATCAGTTTGTTGAGACGCCCGCAACCCTTCAACGGCTCCAAGTCTTTGACGGCGTTGAAATTCAAGTTCAAGGTGCGGCAATTCGGTATCTTCTTACCGAAGTCATCTGGTAGGGAAGTGAGACCGCAAGATCCCAACTCCAAAAATCGTAGATTGAGGTGCGGCGATGAAGGCATTCTTAAGCCTTCAAGCGGTGCATTGTTGTTGGACAGGTATAGTTTGCGGCATTCATTCGAGGTAGAAAATATGGTGTTGAGGAGCTTGGGAGAATTGAGCTGCTCCCGCAAAGACAGTGTGCTAAGGTGTCGAGCAGTGGGAAGCCCTTGCACATCGTGAATGTAGTTATTGTCCAGGTAGAGCAATTCGACTGAAGGAATGGCAGCGAGATTGATGACTTCAATACGGTTGAATGAGATGCGGACTTCTCGAAGCATGGGATAGGTTTCATTAGCGACACCAAACTCACTCAGATGGTTGTTCTCCAGGTGCAACGTCCGCAGGGCAGAAAGAGCATGTAGGTTCCTCACAGCTTCTAGCTGATTGTTGCTGAGATCAAGATGCTGCAGCCGAGTCAGTTCTCCACCTTGGAAATCTACAGTGGCAAGCTCGTTGCCTCGCAGCTCTAGATGCAGAAGGCCGTCCAAGTCGAGGATACCTTCCAGGTTCCGTATGCGGTTTCTGTTCGCCTTAAGCTCTCTTAAGTGGACCAGACAGCCAAGGCCATCCAGACTCTCCAACCCATTGGAGGAGATGTCAAGATACTGCAGATTTTGCAGGTGGCCCCAAGAGGTAAGACTCGAGAGACAATTGCTCTGTGCAAGTAAGGTGCGTACAGTAGCAGGTACTCCACTCAGCTGCTGAAGTTCGTTTCGGGAAACTCGAAGCTCTTCGGCAGCAGAACAATATTCATCAAGGCTATGGAGAGTCGTTAGGCCTTTTTCTGTCAAATCCAGCCGGCGGAGGTGCTCCCAATACAGCTCATACGGTTCCGCATCTGTGATCGCCTTCATCAAATCGTCTACAGCAAGAGCTAGTGAGCCATGCGCCTGCTGTAGCGAGTTAGGATGAGCACGTGGTGCAACGTAGCTTGCCTCAGGGTGACGCTGGCGGTCCACTTGATGGAGAGAGAACTCTGAAAGCGGTGTGAGGCATATGATACTTGTACCTTTGCTATTAGTTATGCGGTTTGTCACTTGGGACTTTGGAGCTGGGGTCATAGCATTCGGGTGGCTGACGTGCACAACGCTGAGATCGTGAGCTGTATTGTCTTCTTCTTGCTCATCTATTCTCGAAACAGGTCGGCCAACGAATGCTCTGCCGTTGAATGACTGTGCTAATTGGCTACTCGCAGACTGGCTAGGAACATGTTGTGGTTTCTGGGGTGAAGAGATGCCTTTACCTATCCCATTACTCGCAATCGACTGATTCATCTCTGACAGTGGTTGTTCGTCGTGATAGGCAATAGCGGACACAAGTGGTGATGAGAAGGCAATTGTCACTGCACGAGCTTTTTTCGACGATCGATGGGGAGAAGGTGGTGCCTCAGAAGCACGACCATCATGTATTCGAATTTCGTGCTCGACTTCTTCATCATGATCCAATGAGGCGTCTTCGGCTTGAGTGGGGCTTGAGGGGGGTTTCGATGTAGGTTTCGAATTGGTTGTGGCCCATGAGGTCGCGCGGGTGTCCAACACAGGCATGCTGGAATCCAGTGGTGTGAGCTTCGTCGCCGCGGATGCACTTTCGGACGTCAAGATTTGAGCGCCTTCCCTGGTCTGAGGTCGCGAGGAAACTACAGGTGCTGGTGCGAGACGAGGCAAGCTTCTTTGCGCCAAGTCAACTTGCGACGGAGGTAATGCATTCTTTGCTGCCTCTTGCTGCTCATCGATGCTAAGATCCGGAATGTCTCCGAAAGGGTCCTCTTCACTGTTTGTTTTCCTGCTTGAAGGGCTGGCAGCTTTTGGTCCTTTGCCCCGAACCCAGGATTTTGTAGAATGATCGAAGGTCATAAGTCCAACCTGCTCAGGAACTGAAACCATACCTGGCGGGATGCGACCCTTATTCCCAGAGCTTGCCGAGGAGCCAGTCGGAATTGTTGTCCCGGTAGATGCCGTGCACGAAGCATGAGTGGGATCTGATGGAGGGCCTTCAAGCGTTGACGCAGAATACTTTCTTTTGTGCTTGTGTTCTTCGCTTTCTCGAATCCTGATGTTCGCAGGGCTGCTCAGGTGTTCTTGGTCATTGCACTCATCAGAATCATCAGGCAAAGGCACACTCGCGGCCTCTTTGGCATTTGGATCCGAAAGCAGGTGCAACGATCCGAGTTTCGAAGTGATCAGGAGGTCGAGATGGTCCCCATCTTGATACTTCTGAAGATGGTTAACAATGCTGGCATCTTCTACGGCTCTCCTTTCTTTGCGCGTTCTCATGCTGCCATTTCGACTTGGTGGCCTTGAAAAGTTGTCCAGTGTTGTGTCCTCTCCTTCAACTTCAAGGTCCAAAATAGAGTCCGGATCTATCTCTGCTTCATCATGTGGCTCCTCAACGCTGCTAAGTCCACTTGTAGGCTTTCCTCTCTGCCGAATGATTTGCATGATCTTTGTGGCCTCGTTCAAGAAATCTTGTGTTGTTACAGACGGCTTCCGAGAATCGTTTGTCATCTGAGTGATGCCCATTCCAAAAGAAGCTAACTGACCCGCAAGCTCCTCAGTGATCCGGTGATGAGGATTGGCATTATCGTAGCGCTGATCTTCAACCGCACTGTCGATGCCAACAGCTGAAGTGCGTGATCGAGCTGTTTTGGGCCACAAAATCTGTCGAGCAGCAAGTGTTGCAGCATCTGCAGCTGCTTCTGCAATATCGTAGCGGGCATCTTTGCGCTTCTTACCAGCAAGCTGGGTTGCTTCGGTTACGGATCTGGTGGCTTCGGTCACTGCAACCGCCCGTGTAGGCTCAATTTCATGTCGAAGCAGTGTGCGCCTGCGTTTTGGTGTGCGATCTCTGATTGATGACGATGGTACTGGTTTGCTCTCACCGGCATGATCTTCGGCGGCTGACGTGTCCTGTGGAGATTCATCTCTGACATGAGGTTCAGAGCCCTCTAGCAAATCGAATTGCTGTACAGTCGTTTCATCCGCCACGGAGGAGTCGAAAATTCGAGCTTCGCCGGGCAGGCGAATAGCGACCGTAACCGGGTCCCTTTCAACACGTTCATTGAAAGTGAAGCTGTCCAGATCGCCCTGTCCGAAGTGACTTACTCGCAGTTCCTCCGTATCTTTGACTATGTGAGAAGATTCATCATCTTTACTAGGACCCTCTGCATCATCGCATTCGAATTGACTCATACGCCGTAGAAGCTTATCGTTTGTGAAAGTGTCATAATTCCCGAATAACTTTAGTGGACTTCCGGATGACCTAGGTCTGTCGGTGCTCTCGCTACCTTGCGTTCGGCGTGGAGTGATTGGGTTAGGATCTGTTGGTTTTCCAGATTCTTGGGAGGGACGTGTAGTTGTCATATAGGGTGGCGGAGAACTTCGAAAGGGCATGTTCTGGAAGTCGATGACGGACTGGTCGAGAGAAGGTGGAATGGAGGAACTTAGTGTCTTCTTTTGGAACGAGCCTTCGTTGGAACGACCACCCCGTCGACTATTGACAAAGCCACCTCTAGTAACAAAGTCTTGGGTACCCATGGAAAGGTCTTCTGGCAGCGAGAGGCTTGTAATTTCTCCAAAGTCCTCGCTCTGCCTACCTCCGTGTCCATAGAGAATTCCATCATCACTTGAGCGGGACGAGGGGCGCTCGGCAATATCTTCGAGCCTAGATTGCAACGATGTTATTGGTACCTCGGTCAATTGTCTTAGAGCTTCCTGTCGGATTGTGTTCTGCCTGGAAGTTGTGATGGGACTGATTTCCTCGTTCTGGATTTCCTCCTGGCCACTAGATGTGCGCGTGCGAGAATCCCTCTGTACACCCCTTCTGCGAGGATCTATTGGGCTATTCTCTGCGCTATGGTTCTCCAATGAGAATACGCGATCTTTCACAACCCCTCTAAGTGCTCTTTTGCGGGTAGAGTTGTTAGCAGCGCCTGCGGAACCGTCTTGGATGCCGTCCTCATCTTCTTCCGCTACAACTTCCATTTCTGGAATCCTAGATCTCGAGGCGCGCATGCTCTGATACAGCTCAGGCATTGACCACGGTTTCACAGGCCCAGCCACAGGGAGAGTGGTATCATCTTGGCCCTTACGGGAAGGTGACGGCTTTTTAAACATTCCTTCCAATCGCGTTGGACCAAATAAGTCACATCCATCCCCTGCTATGTCTTCTCCTCGTGCCAATCGTCTCTTCCATTCTGGTGTGTTCTCGTCCCCGACAGTGGACTTATGCTGAATTGTGTGATGCTGTACAGAATTGACAGATCCGGAGAAAGCACTGGAAGCGCGTCTGGGAAGTGTTGATCGTCCGTTGGTGTCACCTTTCTGGGCGACAACATTCAATTTTGACGAGGTTTGCTCTGCAAGAATTGGCGACGTCTGAGCACGTGTGAGTCCATGTGATGATCTCGGTCGTAGAAAGCTTCCCTTTCTTGAGCTCTGTGAATAGTTCTGTGTCAGATGAGGAATGCGACTCTGAGAAGCGTTACTCGCTCGGCTGGACGCTCTTGATTGAGGCGTGTCCTTCGAGTTTCCAGGTGAAGACGAGTTCTTGTGGGAGGCCCATTCGTCCGACAGCGAGTCCAGCCAGGGTTCCATTGCGCGGCACCTGCGACGAAGGTGGGGTGAGGTTGGAGAGCCGCCCGCCGTCCATAAATATGTGCACTATTAATTCAATTATCACATAGTGGAGAATGAGCGAGTTCAAAGCCTAGCGATGCATTTGAAGGATGTCAGAGAGGAAGAAGACGCGTGGATATGGGTATGTGGTGGCTTGAGTCCGCTGTGCATGCTGTTCTGCCGTTCTGACGGGAAAAAGTAAACAAAGCTAACGCCAAGGAAATCCAACTCCCCGCATCCCTGCGCCGATGACCCCAGGCGTTTAACTAATGCCCACAGGGTTTTAACTAATGATCACAGAGGTATAACTAATGCCCACAGAGATTTGATGACAGCGCTTGCAATGACGATTGGGAACCTGCACGACCAATGTAGAGCATCTTATCTTCTCTTCTCTTCTCTACCATCGTACATCATCCATGAGCCATGTTAACAAGCATCGCTCCACCAGCGGAATCTACAAGCAAGGAATCCTTACGGAGACCTGCGAGAGTGAAAACTCAGGAGAGCGCTACAAAGAAGAGTTGAGGAGGACCATCCTAGTCTTTGTATAGTATGTATCAGTCTTTGTTCATCTATCTTCCCAGCTCGGGTATTTTGGCTTTTGCCATTGTTCATTTGGGTATCAATTGAGGTAAGCAATATGCGAAATCAAGCCGCCCGTGAAGCTCATGCACAAAGAGCTCACCTATCAAATCTTTTCCTTACCAGTAAGAGCCCACCAGAGGCATGTCTTCAAAAAGAATTTTCTTCTATTACATTATATCTAATTGCTTTGGCCCGCCAAAGCATGCGTTGTGTCGCCCAGTGAGCATTATCTTCGCGCCTGCGCGGGGCGGTTGGAGCAGGCCACCACTCACTGCACCAGCAGAGACTGGAGCCTCCCGAACGCCGTCAAAGCATCACTCTGAATTTATGCAATCTTTCCGTCGACACACGTTGTTCCAGCAGCAACTGAGCCCATCGATACGAGTGAAGTGCCCACGCACATCGACCAGGTCGTTGGTGAGTTGCAAACGATTGACCCGGCAGTGCAGGATCCGCCTGCTGGTGCAGCTGGTGCAGCTGGTGCAGTGGGGGCGGCAGGAGCCGATGCCGTTGGGGCCGCTGGAGCTGGAGCGTTGGAGGCAATAGGGATCACAACGTTGCTACCCGATGGAGCCGGTGCTGAGCGTGTTGAGTTCGTGCCCGTGGGAAAGGGAGCAGAGACTGGGCTTGCTGAGTTAGCAGCAGGGGCTGAGGAAGCTCGGCTTGGTGCTGGTGCAGCTGGTGAGGAAGCGGCTGGTGAAGAAACAGCTGGAGCTGGAGCACCAGAGCCACCGGAGCCGTTGCCAGCACCTGATGCGCCGCTAGAGCTTGAGGAACCGCCGCCGCCATTTATGACGTTTGAGCCAGGTTCAGGAAAGGCGACGTCCTCACCCTCCTTGGTAGTGCAGCCCTTACCGAGATTGCAGGTGTACATGTCGGGTAGGGAGTCGAAGGCGTTGTCACGGCTTACGACTTGCGCTCGGCGGTGGCGACCAGGCGTGGAACCTTCAACGGTGACACGAGCACAATTCATGTACATCTCTCGGTTGCCGACCTTATTGAACCATGTCCATGCAAGCAGGACATCAGTCGAAGAAGGGGCGTCTTGGGGGATGGTGAAGTCGTAGGAGGTTGTGAGAGGACATCCGCCAATCATGGATTCGATGACTTTCCATGTCTCACCGTTGTCGTACGAGAGAGAGATCTGGCAGGAACCTCCGTTGTGAGATGCGCCTCCTTTGATGGACAGCTGGCCTTGTCCACCAGCTTTGTATGTCGCCTTGGACACGTGAGAAGTTTCTTGCTTGTGGTAACCCTTGCAGGGGAAGTTTGACCCATCAGCCTTCAAAGGCGAGGAGTAGTCATTGTCTTTTAGGTTGGCAGGCACAGCAGGGTCTTCCGGGCTGTTGATGGGGAATGGCTCACTCATCTGCATGTGAGCTGATGCGAGGAAGGGCAGCACAGCCGCGACGGCGAGGGTGCTGAACAGATGCATTCTTTGGGTGGGCTGTTTCGGTTTGTTGGTTTTCAAGTTGTGTTTGACTTGGGGTTTTGTGGTTTCCTGCAGGTATTTGGAGTTTGGCTAGCAGGTGTGGATGAGGTTGAGGTTGAGATTGAGGTTGAGAATGTGCAGCTGGGTAGATGTCGAAGAAGGGCGGATATTTGTACTTTGAACCTTCTGTGTGGAGCACAATGGCGGAGAGTGAATCCCTTTGTAACAGTGGGGAGATAAAGGTACGACCGACGCGCGCCATTGTGTGATTCATTGTGAAGGTAGAGAGAGGGGGACGAATGAAGACAAAGAGTTCCTTGATCATAGGTTGATTGTGAGGATGACAATGAAACATCAGACGATGCTTGTAAGCGCGAGGAGGCTCGACAATCTGAATCCATTGGAACGTGCAGGGCTGGTGTGTTAGTGCGGACGCTAGTCCGTTCCAGGGTATACAAGCATGCAAGGGCCAGAAGCGGCAGAATCGGCAGCATCGGCAGAATTTAGTCAGGTACGAGCACAGTCCCACATGGTCGCCAGGGGCTGGATACCAAGTATTACTGGTCCTCCGGAGTTGGTTCTCCTTCAACGAATCAGCCGGACGGTTGAGGTGTTGTGTGTGGCATTCCTGAACAGTCTGGGAATGCAAGGGCTGCTCGAGTGCAAGAGTCGCACAGATGCTGGCTGGTTAGAGATGCTCACCTCTCTACGGAGTACCCCAGCGTGGAATGCCTCTGTCAGCAGGCCTCGAAAAGCCACCCAAGAACTCGCGGAAAACGCGTCAATGCATGGATGCTTCGGGGAGCACAGGAGCTCTGAAGATGAAACAAGATCTGTTTCTAGCTTGCAGTCCTGGAGCTCGGCGATGGTTACTTATCACGGTAACGAAGACCGCGTATTGCTCCCCTTTCTGCAAATGCATAGGAGAATTGTTGATGCTGACAATGGAGCAGTGTTGACGTCTTTCCATCATGCGTCAAGGAAGCAACATGATGAGCGTACGTAGTAGTCGACAATACTCGAGGCTCCAGACAGAAGACCTAATGTTTAGTGGGTGCCCATTGCTCATTGCTCATTGCTCCTTGCTCATTCTCATTGGTCAATCTCAGCGGAGATCTCGGGACAGCTTAGCGCCGATTCGGGTGCACGATGACGATGACGTCGCTTGAGCCAGCCTACTAAGATACCAAGACACCAAACTGTGCTCACAACTTGAATGGCGCTGCTTGGATCATCCTTTGCTACGAGCAACACTCCTGATTGAATGTTACCTTCAGCAAGAATTGGTCCTGGTGTTAGATCACGACTTCCGCTTCTTGCTCGACGAACTGGTCCTTCCTACGAAGCAATAGGGTGGAAACTGGTCAAGTCCTGCTCTACATTGCGCTCTGTTAGACGAACAGTCCCATTCGGACTGATGGCGAAACGAAAGCGATCGTCTGCGACCGATGTCGCAATTCTTTCGCAATCAACCACTACAGATATACCACTGAAATCAGAACATTCTGGAGCTGTGCAGAGAGCGAGCAGGCGGCAATCTCAGCCCAAGCCAGCCAAGATCGATGCGAATCCAGACACTAACAGTAAAGTCCTCGACGGTCCAGAAGCCCTGCGAGCCTCGCCGGATGCACACAGCGAAAGTGAAAAGTTCAGAGAGGATAAAATCGCAGGCCAAAGAACAAAGGAAGACAAGACAACCCCTGCCACACCGAAAGCTGTCAAGCGGAAGGAATCCTCGGATTCCTCTCTTTCGGAGCTTTCTGATGTCCTGGAAATCCCTGCCAGCCACTCCAAGACCAAAATAAATACAGCCAAGATTCCACCTAGCTTTTTGGATCCGGAAGCAGATGCAGACGATCTCGATGCCGATCCAGAAGAACTCTCTGCTGCACTTTCTCGCCCTCCGCCCGTCAATTCCTCTTATTTACCTTTACCCTGGAAGGGCCGATTAGGCTATGCTTGCTTGAACACATACCTTCGAAATACCAATCCACCAGTCTTCTCATCACGAACATGTCGTATTGCCTCGATCTTAGAAAATCGGCATCCTTTGAAAGACCCTAGTCAACCAGCGCATGCAACAAAGAATCGGCCGGATAGGGAGCAGCCCGCGGACATCAAACGAGGCCAAGCCTTCGTTGAAGGATTAGGCCTGGCAAATGCGCGAGATATTCCCACAATGCTGCGCTGGAATGATAAGTATGGGATCAAGTTTCTTCGATTGTCTTCAGAGATGTTCCCATTCGCGTCGCATGATGTCTACGGCTACAAACTAGCTCCTTTTGCATCCGAAGCTCTAGCAGAGGCTGGTCGTGTTGCAGCCGAGCTTGGTCACAGATTGACTACACACCCTGGACAGTTCACACAACTCGGCTCACCACGGAAAGAAGTAATTGACGCCGCAGTCCGTGATCTCGACTACCATGCCGAGCTCTTGTCTCTCCTTAAATTGCCCGATCAGCTCAACAGAGACGCCGTTATGATTCTCCATATGGGGGGGATTTTCGGCGACAAAGCTGCGACTCTCGATCGCTTTCGCAGAAACTACGCCAAACTAGATCAGAACATCAAGAATCGGCTCGTGCTCGAAAACGACGACGTCTGCTACTCTGTGCACGACCTACTTCCTCTTTGTGAAGAACTCAATATACCCTTAGTTCTCGACTTCCACCATCACAACATCATATTCGACAAGGACAAGATCCGCGAGGGTACCCTCGATATCATGGATCTTTACCCGCGCATAAAAGCCACTTGGACACGAAAAGGAATAACGCAGAAGATGCACTACAGCGAGCCCACACCAGGAGCCATTACCGGCAGGCAAAGACGAAAGCACAACCCACGGGTCGCAACGCTTCCGCCTTGCGCGCCGGATATGGACCTCATGATCGAAGCGAAAGACAAAGAACAAGCGGTATTTGAGTTAATGCGCACGTTCAAGCTGCCGGGATTTGACACCTTCAATGACATCACACCGTACACCCGAGACGATGAGAACCGGCCATGGAAGCCGCCAGCGAAGAAGAAGACACCCAAAAAGAGCAAGAAGAGCAAGAAGGCGCCGGAGGGGGATGAAGGCATGCTGGCAGACGAAGAGTGTGAGCCTCAGCCTCCGGCGATTGTTCCAGACGAAGAAGTGGGCATGGGTGGACCACTCGGGCGTGTCTACTGGCCCGTAGGCATGGAAGAATGGCTGCGGCCAAAGAAGAGGGAGATCAAGAAGAAGCCGGACAAGATTGCAACGCCAGCAAAGAACAAGAAGGCCGCCGTCAAAAGCGCTGCCGAAGACGCGTCTAACGAGCCAATGATCAAGGAGGAAGAAGCTAGCGAAAAATCTTCCTCCACAAAAGCGAAAGCGAAAGCGAAAGCAACATCAGCCAAAACCGCACCTGTCGCGCCATCAGCAAAGAAAATCAAGAAAGCAACCAATTCCGTGCCGACGCCGTCGACGAGCGATGTCGAAGACGACGCACCTGATGTCGACATGCCGGACCTGAGCGATGCCTCGGCGGCGGCCACCCCAGCAGCAGCAGCAGCAGCAGCAGCAGCAGCGCAGAGTCAGAAGGGGAAAGCTGTACCTGCTGCATTGGCCAGGAGGCAGAGTGGGAGGAGGGGCGCGAAGAAGGCGGTGGTGAATTACGCCGAGGACGATGGCGGGAGTGAGTAAATCATGTCCTGTATCTTGGGTCACCAGAGAAGTGGGGTGGGAATATTGTACAAGTAATCATGGCAGGGTGTATCCAGAGATGCATATGGACATAGATACAGAGGATCTGGATACGCAGGTGCAAATAAAATCCCCCACGATATAGACATACCATGATCTTGCTCGGTGTTGGACTTGAACGACACGAAGAAGAGGCACAGATCGAGATCGAGTGGTCCAGTCCACATGGGAAACGAGTGCATTATCCGTATCGTGACGAGTCTCTTGCCTTTGCCTTCAAGCTGTAGCCTGCAGTCAATTATATCGGTGTCATCAGAAGAGGCTGACGGAGTCGGTGAGTACCAACAGCCTCACTTGGTCACAGTCTGTAGCAGCGCGCCCAAGCGCCATCCTTCAACCACAATCCCCAGCCATGCCCAACTGATCCGATCTCAGGCCATGGCCACCCTGCCTTTGCACTCTCTGTCCGCTCCCCTCCTCTCCTCTCCCCAATACCACAAGAATAGCCAAGCTAGTTAGGGCACACCCCACATCCCAAATCCGAAATCCGAAATCCGAAATCTCAAGCCCCTAAACTCCCTCTTCGAATGCAGCACCAACAGCACCCTCTCCCTCCACATCAACGCCCTCGCGGACATTCCAGCGTTGGGCCCTGACGCTCTCCAAGCCCAGCCGGGCCGCTCACCCGCAGCAGGTTCTGCGCGCCCAGCGCGTTGTGCGCGAAGCGCAAGTTGAACTTGACCACCTTCTTCATGGCGTTGGAGGTGTCGACGCCCATGCCGAGGGGCTCAGTGGCAAGGAGAAGGTGACGCCTTCGGGGCAGGGCGGCGTGGTCGGCGAGCTGGTGTAGGTGAAGAAGGATGTGGTGGGGATGGTGGAGGTGAGGGGGCTGGAGTCGAGGGGCGGGAGGGAGGTGGTGATGCCGGGTTCAGGGATGGAGGAGATGGAGGAGAGGACGGTGGAGCTAGAGCTGTTGGATGCGGAGGAGTTTTGGAGGAGGTGGTAGTAGTAGGGTTGCTGGTTAGTTAGGAGAACATGCCTACGACGGCGATTTCGTTGGGGTTGTCTGTGAACAGAAATCCAGTCTTGGGAAAATGGCTTGGGGGGATCTCCAAAAGGGCACCAACCTTCAGCTTCATGGACCATATGCACCTCCACAGGAACCTATTCTCCATCGATCCTATGCTCGTTTGGTGTGTGGTAGTGAAACTGCTTCATTTTGAACTTCTTCTCGCCCAGCGTCGTCGTGCCTTCAACCAGGACCTCGAGGTTTGTGCCGAGGTTTTCGAATGTCATCGTCTGGCCGGCTGGGATATCCATTCGTACGTCGCCGGGCTTGGTCTTCGCGGTCTCCGCAACTTTGATATCGATAGGCAATTGGTTCAGACCGGCGGCGCATTGGGCATTCTCAGCGTCGATGGCTTGCTAATTGGTAGGGCTCATATTGCCTTCGTAGCTAAAGTTTGGTAGTTTAACGGACTTGCCGTCTTCTTCATTGAGCGTTGGGGCAGGTTTGTGTTGTGTAGGCATGATGACGAAGTGGAATAAATGTTGGTAAAAGCTATGGCAACGAGAAAAGTAGTGGGATACAATTTTGGATATTAAGATTGATCCAAGGAGGGAATCTGGATACACAGAATGTAATGAAATTAATGAGCGTCCAGCGACCAGCGCAACCAATTGAAGAAGACGAAAGGGAGAGAACGAAAGCAACAGTAGCAATGAAATAAAAGTCTTGTCAAGGAGAACAAGTTGAGATATAGAAAAAGCAGCAAGATGACCCTGATATTGGACTAGGTTGCCATAATATATGCTCCCAAACAAGTCGATGGTCCATTGCAAGTCTAGAAGCGGCAACCAGGGCACGCCAGACAAGTCAAGCAGCAGGAAACGCCAACATCAGAGGGTTGGTGGGCAACGGTATGGCCAGCTTCCAGTACCATTGGTAGAATGAAAGCGCATTGAAAAGGACTATGGCTTTTTGGTAACCGTCTGCGTGCCGAAAGTATAATCCTGGGAACACCAAGGATCACTGGACAGGTGTGGAGCATGTGCTTGACATTGCTTGATCCATGTTCACTCCTGAAGTTTGCACAGTGGACACTATGACAAGGAATTGGCGAATGCGTGAAGGAAAGCTATGGCGGGCGGTTCCAACGAGAAGACTGCATAAAAGGCAAAGGAGGAGTCTTGGTAGAGCGTCTGTCTATCCAGCTACAACCCCTTGCGCCTCGAACAGGGCGGAATGAGATGCGCTTCGTCAATTTCTGGCTCTGGGGATATCCCTTGGTGCCAAGAACATCAAGCTTCTTGGCTGTTGCAGGTCAAGTTTCAAGCTCGACGTCTTTCCACACCCAACAATGGCTATCACGGTATGAGCAGTCCCTGACAACGAGTGGACCCCGTTTCCAGTTCCAGCATTGCTATCCTGAAGTTCGCGGGTGGGTCGTGCTTCGGCTCCACGACTAGTATGTGACAATGAAGTGCCACTTGCGTAGGATTTATAGTCATCCAATTGAAACATGTACTACTCCGTACGTAGTCAGGAGAACAGGTGCGAGCGGATCACTTATACAATCAGTCACAAAACTCAGCCTCACCAAAGTCCATTTCCCTTTCCAGCCTTGGGCACCCGCCACTTTGGGACTCCGCTCTGAGGAAGCAGAAGTAGACTGTCACTTATCAGCTGTCACCTGTCATCCGCGCCTGTGCTCAGCTTCAGCTTTAACAGCATCGGAGCCTTGTCTGAGCTGTCCCAACCAACCAGGTTGACTCAGAGTTGACCCGAATGGAACGCTCTGGCGTTTCTTTTCACTTAATCCCTTTTGAATCTGCTATTCATCTAGATTCACAGGTGGGTCTCATTTGAGCGTGTCGTTCGATATCAGGCCCGAAAGATGTATGTTAGTAATTGTACACCGGTTACATCCCCATTTCACAGTACAGAATCCATCGAGACCGAAGGCAATGTCTGGACATCAAAGCTGTGCATCTGCAGCCTGGCCAGCAAAATTCATTCCCAGCTGCTGGCCTGGCCCGCAGGCCCTTCGGCCCCTCCCTGGTCCGTGCTCCCCTACCTCCATCACTCCAACCTTCTACCATCAAGTTCGTCCGAGCTCACCAACTCTTACTACCAAAGATATGTATGCAAATTTGGATGAGTATGGAATACACTATAATGTCTGATATTTCTGCGTTGTTGTTATGTGGGAGATTAACTGAGGCACTGCAACAGCCAGCCTTTGAAGTTGAACCGGGATCTCTGTATGCCGAGTCGCGAAGCTGAAAAGTAGGCCAGGCCTGATGACAGCCGTGCACGTACATGTACTCAACTGAGGTCGTGATTTACGCTGAACCACTTTCAATCAATTCAACTCTACCTCGAGTTTTTACTTTCCATCTCTAGTGGCCATGGATCCATTCTCCATCACAGTGGGTGCCGCGGCCCTGACACACTTGGCAACGAAAATTGCCGTTACTCTGAAGGATACATACCAGGCATACCACTCTGCTCCAAAAGATATGTTGGAAATTGCGGATCAGATAACTCTAGTTGCTGGGCTGGTCGATGTCTTTGCAAAGGGCCTTGATGGGACTGGGCGGAAGTTTCCCAAAACGTTTCAAGAACACGCTATGAATCTTGTTCGTCAGGTAAGTTCTACATCTCAGAAAGATCTATGCTAGAGTACTCTTGTGAATGAGAGGAGCTGATCCATCACGCAGTGTGAAACCATCCTGAAAGAAATCCAAAGGATGATCCCCGGCAGTTCCACAAGATCTGTCAACACGGAGAGCTTAAGGTATGCCTTCGGAAACAAGAAGAAGATCGAAAAGCAGCAGACGGCCTTGAAAGGAGTGCAGCACATGTTTATGTTCATGACCACTTGCTATATGTATAGTTTACCACAAGAAGCGGAGGTAGCGTCGGCAGCACCCGTCGGCAATTTTCATGGTGTCATGAAACATGTTCCTATTCAGATCAGTATGAATCAGGATGGTGGTAACAGCCCTACGGTTGCTTATGAAGCCACATTGACGCTCAGACCGGCGCCACGCGTACCTTCCCGAAGCTACGAAAGACGAAAGGCATCTCATCATGAGCGCTCTTATGCTGGGGAAAGACGTGAGAACGAAAGGAGCCGTCTCGCCAACATGCGCCGCAGTCCATACTTTGCTTTGGCATTATTGGAGCCGCCGTTACACAGCGAAGATGATCGACGTGCTGAAAGTGAAGAAGCCACGATGAATAGAAGGGGTAAAGAAGAGGCCAAGAGTAAGTCAGCCTTTGAGCTGCCTTCTGATCAGGAGGCCACCGAAGAAGTGGACACCCTGCTCTCAAGGGTACGTCTTCGACTCTCACACGCTATACGCTCAATGGTGGGTCATATCTAATGAAGCGCAGTGGTTTGACGACGACACTCACTCGAATACCAACCACTCGCATGACGAGTCATACCCAATTCCTCACACCGATCCAGAAGTAGATGAGCATGACAGTGACAACGACCGTAACCTACCGTCCGCTAGGGAGCGCCCAGAAAATGCTCCACAATCCATGCCTATCCGGCACTGGGTGTGTGATGGGTGCGAGCGAGAGGTATGATTTTCCAAATTATAACTGAAGTAGAAATGAGGCTGATGACACATCAGTCCTGGGAAGTGGACAACGAAAATGACAGGACATTGAAGCGATTGAAGCGATATAAGTGCAGAATCTGCACTGACTTCGACTTCTGTGGTTCCTGTTACGTGAGTGACGGCATTGTGCTGCACCAGCATGCCAGATCCAGTTTTTCGCGAATGGCATAATTTGAGTGCAGCGCTGGGTTCTCCATTGCCTATCTAGTCTTCTTTATTGCCAGCATTTTCCCGGTCAGATTTAGCCTGATGGTGTTGAAACACCAAGGATAGCATACGAGCTGTTCAGGTGTCTTACAAGTGATCCCGGAACTGACAGTGGTCATTTTGAAGGACCGGGTCCAGGCCATTCCTTGAGTTGAGCAATGCAGCATGCAAAGGTCTTCCTATCCCACAACCCGGCCCAATCGAGGGCGAATTCGTGGGGCTGTCAATCTTCAACCGTACAATAACAGTGTGATAGACCAAGGTGTATTATCACAAATCTGATTTTGACTTCTCCACCCTCAACATGATGCTCTGTTGTTTTCTTCACCTTTGCTCCTGGGTGCAGTGGTAGTGGACTCTCCTGCATGTAAGATCCAGCAACATGTTCTCCGCCCTCGCAGCGTTGGGGTGTTGGAGTGGTTCTTTCTCACTGAGTAACATGCACTTTGAATGGAGAAACTGAACATCCACTACTAACGCCAAGCCTTTTGACTTACATGCCTTCTTGGCACTCTTCAATTAAAATACGGGCCGAAGCAACCACTTTCCCTTATTCTGCACCACCTCAGGCTTTAATTGCTTTGCAACACCATGCTCATGGCCAGTACCGAGTCCTCCGAATATCTGTGCGCTGCCTTGATATGACTTATTGTTAAATTAGCTTCGTGAGTGCCCAGGTAGAGATGCAGAAGGCCACCTCCGCACCTCTTCTGACACGTCCTCTCCTTTGGTCATCCTCTACTTCAGGTGTGCTCGTGGTGCTCCTAATGACAAACGGACGACATAGAGCAAGGTTGCATGTACTGGACAATATTAAGTCAAGGTCAACGGGTGCAGATGCCCCAGCTGGATCGTTGTAACATCATTGATATCCATTCACATATTCTGGTCCTACTTGCTTTCTGATTCCACATGACTATAAAGATACCTACATCTATCTTTGCCCATTATTCCTTAATACCTTTCTCCGTGTGTTTACTTGTGCATACCTCGTTCCGCTTCTAGCCGCCTCATAGCACAAACATCATTTCACTGGATGCGAGTGGCATGTCCTGCAATACTTGTCCTTTGCTACCCCTTTCACCTCCACTGGTAAGACGTCTCCCTTCTGCTAATCAGCCTTTGTACCTTGGTATACTCTGCTAATCGCAGCCCGACCACTACTACTTGCGACGCAAAGGTAGCTTAATCCTCAACATGTCTCACTCTCAAGATCAAGCAGTTAGTACTACAGATTGTGCACACACAGAAGCTCCTGTCTCCA
This sequence comes from Endocarpon pusillum Z07020, assembly GCF_000464535.1. NCBI lineage: Eukaryota > Fungi > Ascomycota > Eurotiomycetes > Verrucariales > Verrucariaceae > Endocarpon > Endocarpon pusillum. The sequence continues at coordinate 210,768 of NW_006916644.1, forward strand.
CACGTTCGTACTTCATTTGCGCCTTCGCTAGCTTTGGGGGCATACTCTTCGGTTACGACGCTGGTTACATTAATGGCGTGCTCGGCATGGTCAGAAACGACTTGCTTGTAAATGGGAACAAGCTGCTGACGAATATCTCAGGCCTATGTCAAGCGAACCATTGGTCACGTTTTTCCTGTCACTAAAGATAACCCAGGCGGTTATGCCTTAACCTCCTCACAAAGATCGCTGATTGTGTCTATTCTCTCCGCTGGCGCGTTCTTTGGTGCCCTTATTGGTGGTCAAGCAGCAGAATGCGTCGGTCGCCGCGTCACAATCATGATATCTTGCCTCATCTTTGCTATTGGAGTAGCGATTCAGATTGTCAGCACCTCCGCAAATATGCTCGTTGGAAGTCGTTTGGTCGCAGGTCTCGGTGTGGGGGGGGTTTCAGCTGTCGTCATTGTCTACGTCTCAGAAATTGCGCCAAAACGAGTGCGCGGTCTCCTCGTGTCTCTGTACCAGTTTTGCATCACTCTTGGTCTGCTCATCGCTGCTTGCGTCGATCAAGGTACCCAGGCCCTGAACAGCCGCAACTCATACCGCATTCCTATCGCTCTCCAACTAATCTGGGCGGCGATACTCGCACTCGGATTATTCCTGCTTCCAGAGTCCCCTCGCTATCTGATCAAGAAAGGAAAACCTGAGGCCGCTCTGAAGGCTCTATCCAGAGTACGTGGCCAACCACTTGACTCACCATACCTGGAAGCCGAGCTTGCCGAGGTTCAAGCAAACTACGACTGCGAAATGCGAATCAGTTCAACCAGCTGGCTCGATTGCTTCAGAGGTGGCTTCCGATCATCGAGCAACCTTCGTCGCGTTTTGATCGGCACCTCGTTGCAGATGTTCCAACATGGGACAGGAGTGCATTCCATCTGTAAGTCCATCTCGAAGGCCAAGCATTGAATCATCTATTAATCTTGTGATTCATAGTCTACTACGGCACAACCTTCTTCCAACAATCTGACATCCGTAGTGCTTTCCTCATTACCATGATACCCAATATCGTCAACGTATGCTCTACACCCCTCTCCTTCTACACCATCGAACGCTTCGGTCGTCGCATCCTCCTCATCTACGGCGCACTCTTGATGCTGATCTGCGAATTTATCATCGCTATCGTCGGCACCGCGGCCCCGAAGTCCGATGCCGCAAGCAAAGTCCTCATTGCCTTGGTCTGCGTCTACATATGTGTCTTCGCTTCAACGTGGGGCCCTACGGCCTGGGTTCTAATTGGCGAGCTGTTCCCACTTCCGATCCGTGCAAAAGGTGTGGCGCTCGCGACGGCAAGTAACTGGTTCTGGAACTGCATTATCAGGGTCGTGACACCATACATGGTGGACGCGGATCAGGGCAATCTGCGCTCCAGGGTCTTCTTCGTTTGGGGCTGTACATGCGTCTTGTGTCTGCTGTTTGTGTATTTCTGTGTCCCGGAGACGAAAGGGCTGAGTCTTGAAGAGGTGGATCGCATGATGGAGGAAACTACGCCAAGGACCTCGAAGAGATGGATCCCGCATTCAACGTATGTGCAGGAGGCCGGGTTGTTCAAGGGAGGGGGTGTTACTCTGCGACCGGCTGTGGCGAACGCAGGAGAAGCTGAGCATGAGGAGAAGGTTCATGGAGGTGACGGTGATGTGATTGCTGGTGGGAGGGTCTGAGAATGTCTCACATTCCTTTCTCTCTGCTTTCTTCCTTTCTCTGATCAGCCATCCGCCTGTCTGATAAAGCAGTGGCCGTGACACTGGCGCTGGCAGAGGCAGTGGCCGTGGCAGTGGCAATGGTGACAGCGTGCTTAATCAGACTCGACATGCCAGCCTGGTCATGACAGATTCAACCCTCTGTACCAATTACGGAACAAGCAGTACTTTTTCCAGCAGAGGAAACCTCCTACTACCCTGTTCTTTGAGTCTGACTCAGTTCAATCCAGTCTCTAACCACCATAGTAGTGGTCAAGCTCTTATCCATCATTCAACGAGTTGCCGAATAAGAATAACAGATCAAGCCGCACGAGTATCAGTTGTGATTACGTCTCTTGCCCTCTCCTGATCGCTCTAGCCTATTCACCTACCTGCCTACCTGCCTATCTACCTACATAAATCACCTAACCTTGTCAGATCACGGTCCGCTTATCCAGCCACTCAATCACTCAGGCTGCATTTGTAACCGTTGATTTTACCCTGATTGAAGGGATTCCGTCCGTCATTCTACAGGGTGCATGTTCAGCTCGAGTACCGGGATTCAATATCTGTCTGTACTTATGGATTCTACGGCAAGTTTCACAGCGGTAGCTTGGGGCTGAGGGGTTTACCACAAGCGGGGGGGGGGGGGAAGAGTGAAGAGTATTTGACTCATCGTAGCAGCAGAGTTGTTCGCTGCCGAAGGTGCCTGTGTAGCGTAGCGTAGTGTAATGTATGTATTTTTGTGTTATGTGGTGCAGTGGTTGAGACGGATTGGAGATGGGACATGGGACATGGGAGCAGCAGTATCTGGCGAAATGGCATTGAGACGCGGAGAGAGACAGCAGCCTCAGGGTGGATTAGGGGGAATATATACATGGGTTTGGATATTTATATAATACCTTGCAAGCCTAGTCACACGGGGTGGAGAAAGCATGCATATATTTTTCCGGAGAGCCAGCCGCGTCAGAGTCCCTATGGTTGGCGCGTGAAATGACGAACTTCCAAAGCCAACTCTATGGTGGTCTGTGCCGACGCGGCGTTTTTGGGTACGAGGAGTGATGGGTAGAGGTGGGGCGATGGAGAGAGAGGTATGTTTATGCAGCAGGGCCGGCGTAACGCTGGGGAGACTACGGATGAAGGTGTGTAATGTCAGAGAAATTCGAGCCGAGTCTATGATGCTTCCTCGCCTTGGTCCCGACCTTCTGCGTTGATGTGTACAACCACGCTTTGCTTTTATGATGAAGAAGTGTCTTCTGCTGACGTCTTACGGCGCTTTCTCCTCAATCTTCTTCCAAAGGCTGGTTTCCATTGAACTTGGGTAGTCTATCTGACCATATTCGCACCAATCTTTCGGACTCCTGAGATGTTTTGTGACCGCCTATGCTGTTGGCACCCTCCAGGTCAAGACTTCCGGAAACGGGTCGGAGACATTGGATCTGACTCTAAAGGAAGTAATCTGGTGTTCGTCTACTGACCATCGGTTCGCCTGCTCGCGGACAAGGGTCGAATTGTAGGCTGTACGTCAATGTCAGCGATTCGGACTTCATGTGGAGGATTAGAGGTCACTTACAAAGTGTACTTTAGATGCTCATCTATCTCCATAATTGCAGCCTGATTACCACATCTGTAGCAGTAATTGGGTGCACTGAAGATAGTCACCACGTTCCGATCCTGGCTCCAATTGTAACCCTCCATGACAAGCTGATGCGCTCTTGCCACCAAGGTCAGGCCGTTATTGTGGTTGAATGCTTCGCTGATGTCTTGACCAAACGTGTACCCAGCCCCTCTAGGACTGATCCCCCATCCACATCTGTCGTCTGGATCACTCCACAACAGGTCGCACATTGGTCCTTCATGCGGCACTTCTTGGATACGGTCTAGACTTCTGATATTGTCTAATGTGTCAATGCTGGGACTCAGTCCTCCGTGTAGGCAGAAAATCTGGTTGTCGATGAGGGCAGTGAGTGGGAGATAGTCAAAGAGATCGGTAAAATATTTCCAGACATTGGCGTTGCCGTACTTTCGCAAGCACTCGTCGTAGAAGCCGTAGACTTGGGTGATCTGGCGGGATTCATGGTTACCTCGGAGTATGGTGATGCGCGAAGGATATCGGATTTTGAGGGCGACGAGGAGAGTGACGGTTTCGACGGAGTAATAGCCACGATCAACGTAGTCACCTTGTGAGTATGATATTAGTGACGAAAATGCAGCGCGACCGATAATGCTCACCCATGAAGAGATAATTGGTGTCTGGATTTGGTCCACCAATTCGGAAAAGCTCCATCAGATCGTGGAACTGACCGTGGATGTCACCACAGACAGTCACAGGGCATTTCTGAGAGGAAGAAATCAGTGACCTGGCCACACAGCATGCATTGGGGTAGCTTACTACTGGCTGCACATTCGATTCTTCTTGCAGAACCTCTCGAGCCTGACAGAAGGCGCATTAGATTCGATGTGCTACACGCCAGGAATTTGGAGGACTCGCACCCTGTCACAAAGTCTCGAGACATCGTTCTCTGCCAGCTGTTTGCAGTTCATAAGGTTCTCAATCCAGCCATCAAGTGTTGGTATCGATCCAGGGTCGGTTGTAGGCGATAGCCTGTGCGGTTCGGGCATCTTCCCCACATCGACATCCATTTTGGAATCCATAGCAATCTATTTGAAGCGCAATCTGAAAGCGCAGTATGAAAAAGAGAAAGAGGGTGGCGCTCTCGCTGGTGGGTGTGTCTCGCAGGAAATGCTCGCGTGCTCACAAGGTTTCGACCCTTGTGGTGAATATTTCTTGTAACTGGTTGAGGCTGCAGCGGTTGTGGTTCTGCAGGGTATCAACAAGGACAGATCGCTGGCTAAAATTCTGATCCAGAAGGTGCAAAAGCATGTATATTGTCCTTGTTCAATATGCAAGGGCAAGAGTTTCTGGCATGACAGAAGCTTCGGAGCCAGTCAAGTGTGATGCCACCCCAAACAGAATGCGGCTTGGCAGAAAGTTGAGATTAAGTTTATTCTTGCGAGACATAGATACAGTGGAGGCAAGGTCTGGGAACGAGTGAAAGAATGCAAGATGTCTGAGTTGCAGTCTCCATCATACTCGATTGCAGCGCTCGACTATCTACCTGCCAACTGGATTACGAGATCTAGCAGTCCTGAATCACGTCACCTGTCACCTGTCATGGCTGCAACATGGTTGCTACCTGTCAATAACATCCCAAGCTCCCTGCAATGCGCGCTCGCTCTTCAAATACCCCGTCGTGATCTCATCTACTCCTGTGAATCGTAGCACATTGTCTAACTTCATATAAAGTCACCGCTTCCAAAGCCGCCGAATGGATTGCCTCCCATATTACCTCCACCAGGGCCTCCCGGAAACCTAGGACCACCCCTCAGGTTTGGCGGACCATCTCCTGGTCCAACAGGATCATATCTCGCACCTGGCGGAGCTCGAGGATCGTAGGGTCGTGCGCCACCTTGGCCAGCAAACAGAGGGTCATCAAATGTTGGATGCATACCACCACCTCCAAGCCCTCCACCACCAGGTCCTATTCTTAGTGGGTCATGCGGACCGAGCCCCGGCGGATAAAGATCCCGCTCGCCAATGTTGAGTGGTCTTCGTTCACCAAAGCCCGGTAAGCCTCGGGGAGGTCTGTTCATCTCATACTCATCCTCAAAGTCGGGAGGCGGAAAATCGCCGGGTGGTATTGGCCGTCGTGGGGCCGCAGCAAGAGGGTCATTGAAAGGATATGGCCTAGCAGATTCTGGTCTGTCGTCGCGTAGAGGGTCGCGCTCTGGAGGACGTGTCTCATCATGCCGTCGAGGCTGCTCTGGGGTTGTAGATGTCTCCTCATAACCTTCCTTCCGGATTCCTGGAGCGAGCTTTTGTATAATGTTCACCTTGAACAGCGAACTCAAATCCGCAATCCGCCCCGAGGAGACAAAGATGTTCTTGATAGCCGAGTTGATATCTGAACTCGAGGTGCTCTCCCTGATCGAGCCTTCTGATACATAGTCTTGGACTTTGATCTCGAACGAAGCCGTCTTGTCATCGGGTACAGCAAGGGCAAAGATGAGCGCCTTGCTACCAAGCCGACTGACTTTGACCAAGAACTCCATCGAAGATTGTGCGTGAGCATATCTAAAGGCATATGTCGAAGGGGCGTCCCATTCAGCAGGCAGCCTTTGAACCTCTTGCGAATCTGAAGATGCATCATATATCTGTAAGCTCATGAATTTTGCCCGGAACATCGTACGTACCTATTTTGTGTTCTTCTCCTAGTCCAATTAGGCGAAAGCCCACAGCAAGCATGCAAGCATGGGCGAACAGCCCGATTGCAGCGTAGGAATCTTTGACGACTGGACTGGACTCTGCTGCCGATTTTGAAGGCAGGCTTTGGACCATCAAATTGAGCAACGACTCAGCGCTCAACGCGCTATTCGAGGATGAAGCCATGATGGGTTTGAGGTAGCAAATGTAAAGTTGTAAGAAGATGGAGACTGCATCTGGGGTGCCGGGATTATGTTCGAGAGGGTTGTTAAAGATGCTGAGATGACGCACAGGTGACAGCCTAGCTGCAGTGTGGGGAAGCTGGAGCCTCAGGAACTGCAGAGAGAACCTTACTACGTAGTTACTGTAAATAGCAACCAGCAAAAAGGGTCAGAGATTATTCTCCCACCAGCCACTACGCAGTTCTTTAGCCCGAACTGCCAATGCAACAATGGCAGTACCAGCGGACTACTTTCCCACCGTGACGAGATCTGTTCTGAACCCCTGGATTGGTCACAAACAAGCTGGAAAAGGCGCCACGCTGTGCTCCACAATGTTTGCTGATGTACAAAGACACACCCATATCTACCAATTCACACCAGCCCAGCATAGTACACCTTTCTGACGTCCACCATCTTCTTCCCCCTTGCCCTAGCAATCTCTTCTGGGTCTTTCTGGCTCAACAGCGCTTCTACAGTTGCCTTGACGGTATTCATGGGGTTTCTCGACCTTGTGACACGGGCGGCGAGATCTGCGATTCCGGCACATTTGCAAATCTCCCAGATATATTGCTGACAACGCAGACCAAAACCTAGATCACGTTCAGCAGCTGCCTCTTACTGTTGGTGAAAGAAATGCAATGCAGCGTCACTCACCAGGTGGTCTGGCATATAGCTCCAGTTCTGTGGCACTGACTTTGCCCTTGACATCGCCAAAGATTGTTCGTCCTTCGTATCGCAGAATTGGTTGCATGTTCCGAATGGCTCGGTATTGACTTTGTAGTCGTGCTTCACCTGGCTCTTCACTCTTCCCCTCTCCAATCCCAAGAAGCCCATTGCCATTCCCCGCTACGCTCAGGTAGTACATTTTGCCAATCTTCCCCAGCCGAGTTTGGTTGACGACTCGGTGGTCGACGATGGACTTGACTCGTAGAGCATTGATTTGGTCCCTGGTGAACCCGGTCATCTGCATCAAACGCAGCAACGCGGGTGGAGCCTCTTCGATTCTTCCCCTCAAATCAGTCGAAGGCAGCTTCAAGATCTTGCCGTCCAGATTGGCTTCCCCAGGTCTGAAGAGGTCCGGAGCTGCTGCACTTCGAGGATTGCGCTCCCCTTCCTCCTTACCAACTGTCAATCGTATCTTCTTGTCAAATGCTGTCCATGCCTCATCCGCCTCAGGACTATCCTCATTCTCGGGGAGATTACGAATAAAGTTCGCGAGGTCTTCGTCGAAGTCGTCGTCCGTCTTCAAGCGTTGATTAGGGTCGGTATTTGAGTAGGGAGCACGGACAGGATGGTCCACAACTGGGTCAATCTTTGATAGATCATCGTAGTACTTTAGTGACCAATGGTTCTGTCGGGCAGATGCTTGGTATGCAAGGTACTTGTTCGTAACGGCTTCTTCCCCTACATCGATGACGGCGCGTTGAGCAGGCGTGTACTTTTCGGCAAGCTTTGCCTTCTCTTTCTCAGTGTAAGGACGGAACATCTTTGGCCGAAGCTCTGATCTCGTCCATCGTCGAGCCTTTCTTCGGTTTCCCCTAGGCGCTGCAGAAAACTGCTCAGAAGATGAATGGAACGGACGTGGCGAGTTAGGAGATCGCGGTCCGGATCGCCAGAATGTGCAGAAAAGGCACTTTCCCGACCGTGGCGTGCTCATCTGGCTGAGGGTCTCTATAAGTCTCAGTTCTTGCGCAGCCTTGTAGTATTGCATTGGAGAAGATAGAGTTAATCGAGGTATTTTCATGTTTGTAATTTTGGTATTGATAATACGCAGACATCCGTCTTGGCCTCACGTCTCCTTGACTTCAATCTCCTCTTCTGACAACTGCCATGGTATCCTCTTCTGCAACTCTGCATAAATGGACTCTATCACCAAGCTTACAGCAGAACCTTTTATGCTTTCATAGGTGCACAGCTTCTGCTTTTTTGGCTTCAGTTCCACGTACTGATGTTCCACGACGGAGTTTCATGGTTTCTCCTGCCAATTGACTTTGGAAATATATAGATGCCTCTCTGGCACTTCAGCTCTAGAGGCACTGAAAGACGGTCTCGAACCCGAATTGCATCTCCACAATTGTCGTTTCCAACGGGAAGAATTCCTGAGCATCCTTAATCTGCGTCGAGTCTGAGAAGCCTGGAAGCTTATGGACAGTATCAGGCTACCCCCGTTTCTAGAAAACAGCAAATTAGAGCGAAGTAGATTTCAAACCAAATGCAAGATTGATGGGCTGCTATTTTATGCGTACTGCAGGTTTTTCTTTCCAAGACAGGTTGTCATGAAGCAAGCAGGAGAGAGGTGAGGACACCAAAGAAGATTAAACTGCCTACACACAGAATATTAGGTTATGTAAACTGAGTAAGTGGAATTGATTTGACTAAGATATGGTGTTTCAATAGTAGTGGCTAACCAGAAGACTTGACTTCGTTTACTGCCTCTCAAAGTTGTTACCTAGCTTCACATTTGAGTGAAGATCGCACTCTATGAATGCTTGCAGATGGAATCGCAGTGTCTCTGTGGCTCTCACCACTTTCACGGCCGGCACTGCTACATGCATGACCTCCACTCACATGATCTGGATTCTGACACTGCATTGCTGTGATGGTTGTTTGCTCAGGATTTGACGGTTCTCAAGAGCCGTTCATGAGTCTGAGTAGTGTCGTGGAGTGCATTTGCAAATTTTGTAGACCCCAGCAACCAATGTTGCTTGGACGAGATTTGCTCACCTATTGCTGACCTTCTGAATATTAGGCTAGGATCTAGCTAAACCGTTGCAATCAATCTGGGTTTCGCTGATTCTTGCAGCGAGGACAGAGGCAAGCGTCCGTACACAAGTCAGTGAACGCAATCCTTGGCAGTGGCATTCTTTATGTGACGAGAAGATGATGGATGCCCGGAATCCTGCGACGAAGAAGATGACGAACGAGGGACACCCTGAGGTCTTCCTCGTGGCGGTGGTTTCTGTGGAGGAGTACAAGGACCAGCACCGCGGGCAGGGGAGTTGTGTGCGGGTGTATCTGCTACAGGCCGATATCTTGCGATTCGTTCGCGCCGAACAAGAGATGGATCCACATCACTAGTATAGCCATCAAATAGTGGTTGTTCCAACTCAAAACAAGTACTAGGACGATTGGCGGATGGCAGAGACGAAGGCTCAGCGCGATTCATAGGAGTAGTCATCTGAGATGCTTGCCCTTCTGAAGATGGACGGTCCTGCTTTGGTCGTCCTTCCCGAGAGAAGCAAGAGGCCTGGCCCCCTTGTATGGCCCTGTTTTCCATTTGTCGAGAGCCAGAGAGATCGGTTTGAGCTAGTCGCTGAGCCAGCCCTCTGATTTGGGGAGTGTCAGAGGAACCAGCCTGTACTCCTCCTACACGCGGTGAAGAGGAAGTAGAAGAAGAGTTGCTTCGTTTTTCCTCTCCTTGTGGCAAAGAGTTGAAAGAGTTACTTTTCGTCTCTCCTGTGCGTGGAGAAGACTTGGCAGAAGAGCTGCTTCGCGTTCCTACTGAGCGAGGAGAGGCCTCAGCTGAAGAGCTGCCTTGTGTCTCTGTACCACTTGGGGTAAAGTAAGTTGTGTAACGGTCGCTGCATGCTCCTCGTCCGGATGAAGAGGAGGAATTCAAGGGAGAGTCATCATTGGCCCCTCTTGCCAGAGCTGCTAGGGGAGAAGAGGATTGCCGTGGCTGGGTTCGAGATGACGGACCTGCTGTAGCATGTTGTGCCTGCAGAGAAGGAGGAGTTGGAGCTTCCCGGGGGTAGGAAGAGACCTGTCGTCGAGGCTGCGAAAGGTCGACGTAGATTAGCCTATCTAAAATGGTAGGGTCAGAAGAAGAAAAAGGGTGTTCTTCTTGCACTGTGGATAACCCATCCGTTGAAGAGCCGCTAGATGTTACATTGTCTACCACGTCGAACCTACTTGTACCGCAACCCATATCTGAATGAAAGGAAAGGTGGTGTGGGAGTGGTTGGGGGAAAGACCTGACGGTAGCTAGACTGGATCGTAAAATTGTGGAGCTTAGTTGCGGTGACTGGAAAAGGACTGCATTGATCGGAAGATTCCAGAAGCAGAAGGATTTCACCGAATTGTTATAAACGCAGCGGCTTCAAACTCTCTCAAGTGTTTACAGGGAACCATCTAGGACAATACACCTTCTGCTGCAGGACTGTCTCAAAGAGGTGAATGGTTGACCACGGAAAGGGATCGCCAGGCTTGGCACTCTGGCCCTCCGAACATCGGTATCAAAAACATGGCCGCCACTTGTCGAAAGCCTGGGTACAAGGACGACACCCATTCCGATACCTTGTCCTCGAAGAGTTGCGACATTTAAATCAAGGTGCCACAGAAACGCAGTTCGGATCTCCATACCCACGATGTCGTTGTTTTGCAAGTGCTCTAATGGTTCCATGCCCATGGCTGAACTATCTGCAACCTTGCCATTAACTTAGGTACGACATATACGCTGTCAGTACGGAGTATAAATCAGCGTTTTGTGAATGCTCATTGTTTCTACCCGAGCGAAACGAGCCCATGTAACTTATCCTTCTAGGTGAATCTGACGTGGTAGCCTGCCTGTTTTCGTCTTGCGTTTCTGACACTACCCACGGCTTGACAGCATGGTCATTTCCCTCGAATGACATGATTGTCCTGTATCGTTTTGTGGGATGGGTTGTAGATCGGCCTAGAACGTAGGGAGGGTCTGAGTCGACTGAAGTCCTTTTCACATCAGCAATGCTAGTGAATGAGGTGAAGCAACCCAAGCCTAGAGAAATGCTGAAGGGCATGATTTGGAGACGCATCCAAAAGGACATAGTGCTAGATATACATCTAGGATAAAATCATTACCACATCGATTCTTTGCCATCCGACGTGGTTTTCAGTCTGTAACAGACAGATGTGACTTATCCGTTCTGGTTGGGATAGGATCGAGGGCCTTATCCTGTAAGCTATCGACTCCTTGGCCTTCTCGCTGCTACACATCACGATCTTGTAAATTACTAGAGCAGTACCTAACTAGTATTATAGTATCTGACGGAAATCATGTTAGGGTTTACTGGTAATTTTGTTTGGTGCTAAGATTAATATTATCTGGGTGCAATCTTATCCATCATCTTTGTCCATAAACATCAAAGGTTCTGTGTGGGATCAAATACATAGTGATATAGTCGGACACTTTATAGTCTGCTAACGAGTTACTCAATCTCGTGGGTTGAGGATCTATCGCCCAATTGAGAAGTTGACATTGTGACAACTTGAATGATACATGATTTGTCTTGGTATCTCAATGCCGTTAGTACTTTCGCCTAGTAGTACTAGTACAATATTAGTAAGTATCTCTAAATTCTAATTGAAGTCGTACTGCAGTGCTACCAAAATACACTTTGGCATTGCCCCTTCCCACTGAGTTTACTATTTCGAACTTCGCCCAACTCTAGGTACAAACTTTGTCAGATCATTCCATTATTAGTATATCTTCTGCTCTGAGAGTAGTTAAGCAGATTCAACATGCTGCGTCGGGAATTCTAGAGTATTCGCTATGGCCTTGATCAAACTCCACTCGAGGCCGCTACGGGCTTCCGGCAGCACATCTTTGAGAACGGTGTTGAAGACAGAAAGGCATCAGTGCTAAACAGCTCTACTAATCATTTGCAGTGGTGCTCATGCAAGTCATGGAAGACAGTGTTCCCACTTTCTGGATTGGCCACCATGAAGACAAGCGGCAAAGCCGTGTTTCGCCAGAGTTGATACAGCAGGCGCACTCATCTGGCGTACGCAAAAAGTTATATCGCTTCATTCATATCTAATGTGTTTTAGTATGATATGGTAACAAGTCCAATTACCACAGATCTCTTTCACTCAAGAGTGCTGGCCTTGCTTTCATCAACCCAAACTCATGCCAGTCATGCTGATGGCCACGCAAACCCACGTCCATCAGAGACTCCCTTGCGGGTAATGGTGCCGTCGCTGACGCCGGTGGATACGGACCTGATTCCCGACGAGTCAATGAGTCACACTGTTGCCACCACAAGCTCTTGGACAGATTTGTGCTCTTCTGATCCGCTAGTTGCCGACGTTTCCAAGCAGGTATTGATGCTGGAAATAGCCTACGCTGCATTTTGCGGAGTCAGCTATGTTCTCATCCCTGGTCCCAGGCTGTATTGCCAGACCATGAAACAGGTCGGACTGATGCAGTATGCTCGTGCCATCCAAGAAGCTCTGGTGATTGGAACATACATGCAAATCAAAATCTGGTTTCCAATGATAGGTCATCCTGAGAACGAGATACCGCGGATGGGTGACTTGACACCATTTGCTCGCTCTGAATACATTGGCAACAGCCCGGAAGAAGACACCGTCCTGGACTTGTATGGAACATGGGACGCCTGGAATGCCATCCGCTCATTTTGTAAATATCATACAAGGCTATGTGTAGGTAAGAAACTCCCACTTGGGTGTTGCAATCACAACTTTCACGCAAATTCTGCGACAGTCGCGCAAATCAATCGCTGACCCTAAGAATATTCAGCACTAAGACTCCCCAAACATCTGCCACCAGTCGACATCCAAGCCAGGTGGTATTCCGAGCCGGTAAAACTGCTCACAATAGATAGCACCTCCTTCACCAAGAACCCCAAAGGCTACCCTGTTCTATCAAAGCCCCATCAGACCTTGATCAATCGATACATGCGGCTACGCTTGCCACCGTGGATATTGCTCTGCAACGTTGGCCCTATTTCCAGTACCGATGACTCCTATCCAAAATCAGACCCCACAACGGGGCTTGCGGCAAGTCTGACATTACCAGGTACTATCGCAAGCTTCCCCACACTGGCCGAAGCAGCGCAAGAACCCTGTCAACGGAACGACAATGCAACGCCGCATCTCTCGTACTTGCGGAATTTGCAGAGAAAACAGCCTCCTCAATCACAGCTCGAGAAGTTTGGCAGCGGATATCAGGACTACTTACAGGCACCGTTGCAACCTCTGACGGTCAACTTAGAGAGCATCACCTACGAAGTTTTCGAGAAAGACCCCGTAAAGTATGACTGGTACGAGAAGGCCATTGCTCGAGCACTGCATGACTGGATCGAACAAGGGAAGCCAACATCGAATCCTGACGGTCGTGTTGTCGTTGCGGTTGTTGGAGCAGGTAGAGGACCACTCGTTACAAGAGCATTACAAGCAAGCGATGATGTAGGAGTCGAGATTGACATGTGGGCACTGGAAAAGAATCCAAACGCTTTTGTCCTGTTGCAGCATCACAATGCAAACCCTGAGAAATGGGCGAACCGGGTCAAGCTTGTGAAATCGGATATGCGGACCTGGAGAGGGCCATGGCGGAAAAGGGAAAGTGGACCTCGGGAGAGGATTGAGCAGGCATTAGTGCCGGAACTTCCTACATCGTCTGTCTCGACTGATCCGCTGGCCCAAGAAGCACCGTCAGGTCCCGTTGAGGTCGAATACTGCGGTATCGACATCCTCATATCAGAACTTTTAGGCTCTTTTGCAGACAATGAGCTCTCACCCGAGTGTCTTGACGGTGTACAACATCTTCTCAATCCCACCCATGGCATCTCTATCCCGGCATCCTATACCGCTCACCTCACCCCAATTGCAGCTCCAAAACTCTACGCTGATATCAACTCACAAGCACACTCCAATCCCAATGCTGCCGAGACACCCTATGTGGTTATGCTGCATGCCATTGACTACCTTTCCACCACCGCCTCACCACCTCCAGCTGATTCCAGCCACTCCACCAGCTCATCCCAGCAGCAACCCTCCAGCAGTCCAGCGATCCAAAAAGCATGGTCCTTCGCCCACCCCAATCATCAGCTCCCCGATTCCCAACCCACCGTTAATCCCACCAGTTCCCCAAACACTCTTCATCCAGTCACTGCGATAACGAACTCCCACAACACTCGCCACACCACTCTCACCTTTCCCATCCCACACCGAGGCACCATCCACGGTCTAGCCGGCTACTTCGAAGCCGTCCTGTACGGTAACGTCGAGCTAAGCACTAATCCATTGAGTATGGATCAGAAGAGCGAAGGCATGATAAGTTGGTTTCCGATTTATTTTCCACTCAAGGTACGTAGCCAGATCCGTCTTCCCTGGCAATCGAGTTCAGCGTACCACTCAGCTCTCTGCGAGAGTCACGACCATCTTCCATCGCTCCCCCAGTTCCCCTTTCTCCGGAGTCATCCAATCACTAACCAGTTTCTGCGCACAAACAGACACCCATCTACGCCCCCTCCGCCTCCGAACTCGTCGTCAACATGTGGCGGCAAACCGACGACAGAAAAGTGTGGTATGAATGGATCGTCGAGGTTCTCGCTTCAATCCCCACTCCTTCTGCTGAGCCTGAACCCATCTCCCCTCCTCCCGTTTCCGGCCACGGCCAGGGCAAGGGGAAGAAGGGCAAAGGGAAGGAAAAAGAAGGGAAGAAGGAGAGGGAGAAGGATGGAACGCAGACGACGAGGCTGATGAGAACCAAGAAGATACGCATCGCGATGAGCGAGTTGCATAGTAGTGTCAAGGAGGCTTGTTTGATGTGATCGATCTCCTTACTCTAGCGAGTTGTCAGCCGTGCCCGTGACGGCATCGGGATGGTCTCTTTTCCTTTATATTTTCTACCCTTCTTCTAAGTTCTGCGAAATGGACGGGAGGGTACGGTAGGTTGAATCCGCAATGGCGTAGGACGGAGGAGGAGGAGGGGGGTGGGTGAAGATAGCTACGATTCATGGTCACGAATTCCCTGCTACCTTATGATATACGCCCAAGTCTTGTGCTGCATCAAAGATGTTATCACGCGGTGATATTCAACTTAATTTCGCCACCATTTCCAATTTGGCATTCAGCCATACTGTTTTTAAAGAGAAAATTCGGCAGGAAAATTCACGCGCTTTTCTATCTTGCCTAACAAAACATCTGCCTACCCGTAACGGAGTCAATTCATGACTCGACGTGACCTAGTGATATAGAAATACAGTTTTATCCTCCATCCTCGCTCTGAACGCAGACGCTTTTGGAGGGGGAAAAGAAAGGAGGGGGGAGGGAAGTTTCTAACCAGCCTTGTGGCGGATGTACAGTAATAATAAGATGACTTGATTAGTGCAAAGTGCACTCAAGAACCCAGATAAGAAAGAAAAAATCCACCCTCAGCTCGACTTGGTCTTCTCCATGCCATCCGACAAGCCCTTCACAGATGCCGCTGCCGCTGCAGCCGCCGAAACCAGCCCACTCGTCATGTGCGAGTCCGAGGGGACCTGGAGCGAAGAAGCCGACGGCGCCGAGGCAGAAGAGGAAGAAGCCGCGGCCGCAGATTCCGTCAACTCCTTTCTGATCGCCAGCACGCTGTCGACGATGACCGCATCAATTCCTTCCTTGACTTGCAACTGCACTTTCTCGGCATCATTGTTGATCACGCCGTACGAGACACATACCAAGCCGGATTCCTTGACCACCTTCACCAGTCTCGGACTGATGACAAGCGGTTCCGCATTGGACACCACACCCAGCAGATTCCAGCGCGAAGCGAATCTGATTGCCTCTTGAAGACTACTGGCGCGGATATCACCGACTGGCGTGGTGCCGGAATCAGTCAGAAAAAGGACAGGAATAGAGGGCTGTTTGAAGGACAGTAGCAAACAGATATCTGGATTGAAGCTAGAGAAGATCATGTTCCTGCCCTGGCCCAGGTCGTAGACGGTGGTCAGAACCGTATCGACAAACGAATTAAGTTCGACGGCGTAGGTGTCCATTTCTTGCTCCTCAGACTCGTAGAGCATTGGATACTTCATCTCGATATTGAAGCCGACGGTCTTGGGCAGCTTTCGAAACATGTCTTTCAGGGTTGCGAAGGGCTCTTGGATGTGATTGCCGCGGCTGTTCCCTTTAAAGCCTTTCTTTTTAAAGTCGCGTGTATGCTTCATTTTCTCACTCATGTCGAAGGGGTCGTAATTGTTGGGGCCGCCGACGGACATTGATCTTGGGCGCCTGGGCTCAAGGCTTTTGAGATCGGCGAGCTTTGGGTCTTTCTGAATAGGCGAAGGTGGTCGAGAGCCTCGTGGAGTCCTGGTGTCATTGACGTGAAGGAATTGCTCAAGGGTAAGCGTATGTACTGGCGCATCGATGCCAGTCTCGCTGACAAGGAAGTCATGATAGATGACAGGAACAAGGTCTTTGGTAAGTTGAACATCAAATTCGACGTATGACGCCCCTAGATTTGCGGCCGAGATGAATGATTGAATTGTGTTCTCTCCCAGCTGCAAAGATTTTCGACTAGCAATGTTTTTACCCAGGCCACGATGACCGATCACCATGGTCGAAGCCCTACTCTTCCAGTACGTCTGCTGTTCGGTGATGGACATCCTGGGATGCTTGAATGGAGTAATGACAAGGAAGTTGAAGGTAACAGTACCTATAACGTCCAAGGTATTTGCCGCAATAATCGGCACGGTGGTGTCACCTTGCAAAGTAATTCGTTTTGATCCAATACTGGGCTTGATGCTGGATAGGAGGGCTACGCCACGACCAACCACGCGATCCTTGGAGCCTGCGTACGTTGGAATCAGGTCAAAAAGAAGCTTGACCTTGCTTGCATCAGATGCCAGAAACGCCATGGGTTCTGTGGATATGTTGTCTTGCACGGGAAGGTCAATTATCTCCGGCTCCCCTTTCGCACCCGACGCAGAAACAACAATGGACAAGGCAGTATCAAGTTGGGTGGAATGTGCGTTGGCTAGTGGAATCCGATCAAGACTCACTGCCCTAACCGTCTTGCGAGTATCCATTGTGCCGAGGCTCACCAGTATCATAGATTCTTCAGTAAGATAGCGATGACCAAAGGACTTCACGGGCTCGGTTATTTTGACTCCTGTTTGCTGACCTATGGATGCGTTCGACTTTCTGTCTGTTAAAGACGAAGAGCTTGATGGAGGAGTAGATGCATTGGTCGATGTTTCTGAGGGGGTCGATTCAGACATCACGGTCACCTCTGCCAATAGTCTAGCCACATCGATATGTCCTCGGAGGCAGGCATGCTCCTTCGCAGTCCAGCCGGAAGAGTCGACGCGATCGACATCAGCTCCTGCTTCTATCAGGAGCTCAACAACTCCAAGATTGCCATCGACCGAGGCAATGAACAGGGGAGTCCAGGCATATGTGTACTCAGCCAGCTCTGTATTTGCTTTCTGCAGTCCCGATCCCTCAAGCAGCAGCTGGGCGCAAGTATCGTGCCCATATCGTGCTGCTACATGTAAAGCTGTCTCTCCTTGCTGATCTTGATAGTTGATGTCCACTTCGGCCTCAATCAGCAAGCGAACAATATCAAGAAAATTGGATTTGACTGCCATTGCAAGCACAGCGCTGGACTTTGGCTGGTTGCGTCGCATTGTGGCTTTGCTTTCCCTGGATCCCAGCCAGTTTTCGGCATCGAGAAGTACCTTCGTCGTAAGAGGGTGGCCGCCAACGACACTCAAATGTAATGGAGCCCAGCCCTCATTGTCTTGCCATCCGGACCCGTCAATGCCACTCTCTGCCTTGAACAACTTCCAAGCCTGCAGGTGCTGAATGATGATCTGGCAAACAATCTTGCAGCCGTACTGTGCACCGTAGTGCAAAGGCGTTCTTCCGGAAGCGTCTCGCGCCAAAAGAGATGAACGTTGAGCAGGGTTCAGCTGATCTAAGAGGTATTGTAAGAGTAATACCGATTCATCTTCCATTCCGAGCAACTGGGATTGATAAGCCTCTTGGGGCACTTTTGGTGGGGGAAGAATCGGCGCAGCTGCAGGAGTGATAAACTGATCACTATCGTCTGAACCTTTGAACGACACCTCAGCTGAAGCTCCAGCATCAGAGCTGGTCCGTGACCTCCCAATGGAGATGACCAGGCGATGAATGCAGTTTCGCTTGTTTATGTCATCATGATCATCAAGAAAGTAAATGCGATCCAGCAGGGCCGCGATACATTTTCGACTCTTGCAAAAGATGGATCTTTGGAGCAAGTTCTTCAGAAATTGCTGAAAGGCTGTTCCGTCCGTACTGAGTCCCGATTCCTGTAGAGTCGCCAAAGAAGCGGATAACTGATCCACCATATCATTACGAATGTGTTGCTCGACAAGAGCTAACTTCTCGGGTTCGAGGTTGAGATTTTGCCCCGAGGCGACACGTCGAAGGGGGTTGGTGGAAAGGTGGGAAGATCCTTCACTGCGAGCCGGTGATTCTCCTAAGATGGAGAGCCAATCGTTGATCTTGTTCACCTCTTCAAGCAGCTGAAAGTTTGTCGCAAAGCCCAACGGATATACCTTGAGCTCCAGATACTTTTTTTGAGCGTTTGCTGTGGGTACCTTCTTATCCAGCTTCTTCGTGATCTTGATAAATCCCCTCCGATTGACATCTCCATACCACTGTAAGTTCCTCAGCTGTCCTCTTAGCTCCAACAATGCCGCCATCAGGTCCTGTCTCTCCTCTGCATCCAGCTCTTGGACAGCTTCAGATGAGCGTCCATAGCGATCTTCAAGAAGTTTGAGGCGACGAGAGAAATCAGCGAGCTTTTTGTTGTAGAAGTAAGATACATCTTCGAGGTTCCGATCTAGAGAGTAAAGGAAGCCTGATTGTTGATCAGTTTACCGCATTCGCGGCACAACACGAACGCACCAGCCAGATCCGCCTTTTCACCCTTTGCCGCCTCATTCCCGATGATCTTCTTGAGCCCGCTATAGTTGATGTAGAAACTAGCGTACTCAGGGACCTGGTTCCTCGGAAGGTTCTTTCCGAACTTCATGGTGCAATTGAGTGAAGTGACTCTTGACAGAGACTTCTGTAAGGCTAAAGAGTGTCTATTCTCATGGCATTGGGATTGGCCACGGGTGTAATGGCGTAGTACACGAAGACAAGAAACTATACTTCAGCCAAATGTGTTCCCAATTGGATCTTTTGTGGAGGTCGGGCCTGGGCAAATGAAATTTGGAAACCACTTCCGGAGTAGGAGGACAAAGCAGCGGTCAGCTCCGCAGCCGGACGCGGATGCGTGGAGTTTGAGGTCGCCCTCGCTGAGCCATTTAAATAGGAAGAGCCGACGACGAAGCTCGGCGAGAGGAGCCTTCAAGATGTACGTTGACGTAGGGGGTCGATTGGTGCCGGTGAAAAGGCGGAGAGCGTGGGTGGAAAGAGGTTCTCAAGTGGTCAGAGTGGTCGGGGATGTCAGGAACACTTTGGTGGCGGCTTGCTGAGACGCTGCGAACCGCCTGAAAGGGATTGGGCATAGCCTAGAGAAGGGACCTCCAGACGTATCAACCATGGTACTCCACTTAAAGGATAGTGCTAATGGGTTTCAAAGCATACTACGTACTTAGTTGATGTATCTTGCCTGCAGGCCCTTGTTGACAGGTCACACATAAATACTGTGCGTTGCAAAATCGTTGCGAATTCCTTGGCACTACCCTCGAATTGCTGGCGCTGCGGGGCAGAATTACGGTCAGATGTAGGAATAGTTCTCCAGGGCCGTAAAACGCGTAGAATTGCTTGAAACTGCTTCTAAACGTTGCTGACGCTTGTATTTTGCCTTATATCAACTACTGTTTCTTGCTGTTGAGTTCGTAATGAGTAAATTATGCGTTTTGAAATGGCCTTATAACTTGTTATAGAGGAAATATCTATAAGGAGAAGGGTATCTATAAGGAGGAGGACTCAAGGAGGAGGAGGATACCAAGGAGGAGGATCTCAAGGAGGAGGATCTCGAGGAGGAGGAGGTCAAAAAAGAGGAGAAGGTCAAGAAGGAGGAGAAGGTCAAAGAGGAGGATATTAAGAAGGAAGATATCCTTCTCCTTCTCCTTCTTGACCTTCTCCTCTTTTTTGACCTCCTCCTCCTCCTCGAGATCCTCCTCCTTGGTATCCTCCTCCTTGAGATCCTCCTCCTCCTCCTTGAGATCCTCCTCCTCTTTGAGATCCTCCTCCTCCTCCTTCTTGAGATCCTCTTTCTAAGATTCTCTTTAAAGCTCTTTCTACGTTCAAACGTTTCTTACGATTCAACACCATAATTTCTATCTCAAAACTTTAGCAGCAAGGTCATAAGAGAGTCTATTTTAGTATCCGGGCGACTTTGGGCATTCTACTACGATAATTAGGTGGTAAATGGCCATCCTCTACCCTCATCACAATCTGCTCTGCGGCGCCCGAGGGGCCAGCAATTCGAGGGTACCGCCAAGGAATTCGCAACAGTTTTGCAACGCACAGTAGCATACACCCTGGCGGCATGTGATCGTCTACTTTTCAGTCACTTCCCATTAAGTGTATCATCTGTTACAAGTCATGGCACATTTATTATGACATTGAGCCCCGTATTGTGCCGTTCATCCAGCACGCTATGCTGAAGCCAGCATGGATTGGTCTGGACCGAGATCGACATCTCTCAATTACGCCAGCAAATGCTCTAGTACCCCCTATCCTTACCGCTCAACACCATGCTCTCGTTGAAGCCCTCCCAACACGACTACAAGCGCACAGTAAATCTGCATCTGAAAATATTTGTGCTTGAGAAGAGAAATCACAACTCCATAAGAAGCTTCAGAGCATCAACGCCTGGTTGAAGCATATCCTGATTGGTCAACTGTCTCAGGCACGCTTTGAGAATTTCGATTCCTTTCTCTCCCTTGATTACGTCTCTTGCTCGTTGTCCAACGTTACCAGTGGCACATGTGAGATTCCTCACACAGACTAGTCCTCGGTGCACAACGTCTTGATTATCGTCTTGACAGAGCCCAAGCAGAATATCGACCCCCCGCTTGACTTCGAGCACACCAGCAATCACAGCGTCGTGCTCCGTAAGCATAGCCAGAGCACCACCTGCCGCGCAACGTGTTGCAAGGTCATTTACGTCGGCGAGCGCTAGGAGTGTATGCAGCCTCTGTACCGAACGGCGAGAACGATCAGCGTACTTGGCAAGTCCAGCCTCGGTGGCTGCTAAATTGCAGACAAGCTCACAGGTTGCACGCCTTATCATGGCATTGTTCGAGAGCAAAAGGTCCTCAATTGCATCCCAAGCAGATTTGACAATTATGTTGGCTGGTGAGTTGTCGGATGATGATGCCAGGTTTGTCAGAGCAAGCAGACTTTCGAAGGTCGGAAGAAGGTCTCGTGGTTGATCAGATAGGCCTTGAGTGGTAGCGGGCCTTAGAAGACCGATCAGAGGCTGCACAGCGCTCGTGATGTTTGGGAAGCTGCTGGCTGGAAATACGAGAGCTGGGTCAACTGATATCAAGATCCTTGCCAGCGCGTGCGCTGCTTCCACGTTCACCCTCACGTCCTTTTCTGCCTTTCCAGAGAGTTGCTGGAGGTGAGCCAGAAGAAGCTTCACCGCGCCTTGCTGGGCTATCTTGCCACGAGTTTTGGGATTTTTAGACAGGTTCAGAATGATCTTGTCTATCAAGGATTTAGAAGAAGACGTCCTCCCCTTGTTGCATTCTATCAGAACTGGCATGACGCCGGCTTCAATGATCGCGTTGCAACGAGCTACAACATGCTCATCATCGTTGAGCACATTGGGAACTGAAGGCTTCGAAGCATTTGCATAAGCTTTGAGCTGCGCAACCTTTTTCTGTTCTTCGGAGAGCACTAGGGTGTATTGAGTCAGGTTTGAGAGAACGCTCAGTCCACCAACAGCCACGTCAGCTTTCTCAGAGTTTGACCGAAGAGCTTGAAGGAATGAGAGCAAAAATTCCCTGTCCAGGGCGAGCTCATTTTTTACCTCAGCCTTCAAAGACGCGTATGCAAGGCCCTCGACCGAGTCGCACAAGTTTGGTACATCTTTATTGCTTATCTCCTCTTTGAAGAGATGTACGAGGTCTTGAAGGTTATCGCCATCCCTTCCCATTTCGGGTCCTGGGGCTGGATTCTCAGAGGACGATGTTGATCTCAGTTTTGTGAGTATGGTAGCCGCAATAGCCGGCTGATGACCCTCTGCGTTACTGATGATATACGACAACCAGTCAGAACAGTGATTGGTGATAGCCGCCCGACAAGCCTGATCAATGCAAGCGGCATTGAGAAGCTGCAGAAAAGCCTCTTCGACCTTTGCACCTTTCAGCTTCCCTTCTAGAAGTGGTACAACTGACTGCAGAAATCCTTCAGTAAGAAATAATGGAGCCACAATGGCGGGTATGATGGGGAAGAGACTGGCTGCAGCAGAAAACGCAAGGATCAGGTCTTCACTCTTTTGTTTCCCAACATGAGACCTGACAAAGTCGGTAAAATAATTCTGACCTGTGTCTCCAGAGACTTCCAGATATTTGGAGCCGGCCAAAGTCGCTTGAGTGCGTAGGTCAGTTGCGAGTCTGATGTCCAGGCAGCCAAGGATGGCATCAAACCCTTCTGTGTCTACGAAAGGATGTAAGCGTGTCGGATCTGCTACGAGCAACAAGGCGATGCCTTTCAGTGCTCGTCCATCTAGATCATGACCCGATTCCATGAGCTTAGCTAATAGCAATTGGAAAAGATCTTCCTCAACACGAAGACGGTCCTCCTCAGACTTCCATAGAGAATCATCCAGCACAATGACTCTAAGGCAGTTTGCTGCGCAATCTCCCCGTTCGTAGATATTGTCGAAGAATTCGGTAGACGAAACCTGTAACTCAGAGGCAAAGTACTGACGAACATCTGAACTTTGCTGCACGAGTTCCACAATGATAGTGTCCTGGGCTGATGACAGAGTAGCATAGTTGCTGTCCAGGATAAGTTTGAGGCACTCAAGAGCGGTGGCACGGGGCAAGCGTTCTTGATTGCTCTTGAGATAGCGGGCAGCCTCCGTACCAGCCTGGGTGTCATTGTACAGGGCATACCTGCGACACAAGACAAGCAGAGGAGAGTTGTCCTGTCCTTGGTGAAGTCTTAGGAAGGCAGCTTGAACGTCAGCGTTATCATGACCTAGAGTCGCCGCCTCTCGAAGTTTGCGTGATGCTTTCTGATAACAGAAGTCAGCAGGGTCTGGGCACCACCAAACCAAGTACTAGTAGCTTCGTACCTCCAACTGTCCAGCATTTGCCAGATCAACAGCCTCCTTTGCCAATCTTGAGGCTCGTTCCTCATCAATATCCCGTGTCATTCTGTTGACAGCAGCCATAAGAGAAGAATATGTTGAGCTTGGAGTTGAGGCAAGAATTAATGGTTCTATGCGGCTTGCATGGTTCTGGACTTGACAGAGAGCCATGGTCAGCACCAGAAGTGACTGCAAAGTAATTGAAACCTTCACCTTTTCTGAGAGAAAGATAGATATCTCCCACAAGACTGCTACTCACTTATATTCATCTGACATTGCTACGTTGCGCAAGTGACAACTGCGCCCGATAACTCCGAGACGACGAGGCTGTGGAGGGATGCTGTCAAACACGTGGGGACGTAATTTTGATTCACTGGATCACTAAATTCAACCGACATCGGCAGGTGCTTCCCGGCTCGAATTAGAATAATCTAAGTTACGTCTACACTCACCTAGGTCTATCGTGCTTGCATTTGGCCATGCTGTGCCACTATTATACGTTACTCTGAGCATCACGCGGCCTGTCAGCCTCTAAGAGTATACTAGTAGTTATAAATTGATCCGCCCACGGGCCCGCGGGCTTCAGGGCGCGGGGCAACGGGCACCCACAATACCTCTCCATGAACACACTGCCAAGCTTCTGTGGTAACTACTAATTTACCGGGAAAAGGGCTCTGAAAATGACGCGGTATTACAGAGTACTCCATAGTCCTTAGGGATTTTGCAGACACTTTATTATTTTGAGGAGTGTAAATGACCATAATTTAGCCATAATTTGACCATCATTTTCTTCAAAATAACGTCCGAAATAACATAATTTTATTAGATTCCAGATATTTAGCTGCATTATTCTGTATAAATTAGATCATATCACGGTTAGGCTGAAACTAAACCACATTGATGGTAATTTACGCATAGTTTTCAGAGGGCCTTCTGCTAAGTAGTAAAAGATTCAACTGGGATATTGATCATGACTGGCAGGCCACCGACTTGTCCGAAGCCATACTCTGGTAGCTATCTCGACTTTTGAGAGGTAAATTCCATCATCACTTACACCCACGAGTCCTCTTGGATTAACGAATACTTCCGTGAGCTAGACCTTCCATACCTCTCATTATGAATGCTGTCGATGGCTCACAGCATTATGAACAGCCCTCGAGTGGTGAGTCTTTCTGGTTGGCAGCATTTCTGGTGAGGTTGTCTAAATTGTATCAGAACAAAATCCATCTCTACTAACCATCATTTTGGACACAAATCCCGTAGCATGGTCATTGTTGTCTGGCACACTTTCTCTATCCAAAGCTGTTGCAAGTCTTCTGGTTTTCATTAATGCCCACCTAGCATGCAACTATACCAACAAAGTTGCCGTTGTTGCAAGCCACTGCGATACCGCACAATGGCTGTATCCCACTTCAGCCCAGCAGCATCTTCAGAACGCTAGACAAGCGAAACGGCGCCTGGATGACAGTGGTCTAGTTGCCAATGATCAGCTTTCAGAGCCAACCAAGCGCTTTAGAATCAATGGTCCGAAAGATGATTCAACCAACGGAATCAAGCTGAAGTTCAACATCGATCAACGCAAACCCATTGCAAATAGCGATAAGTATAGACCCTTTCGTGTGGTAGAAGAGGAGCTTCTGGACAACTTATCCAAGCTTCTCTCCACTACTGGTCCCTCTGGGATCTCGTCAAACACATCCACGATGGTAGCGGGTGCTCTGACCCTTGCTTTAAGTTATATCAATCGCCAGAATAGTGCCTTTGCTGAGTCAAGTGGAGGTGCTACGAATACTGCCGACTCCGCTCCTCCGAACGCTTCTTCGCGTGCTGCGGAAACCAATGACAAGAA
Source organism: Endocarpon pusillum Z07020 (assembly GCF_000464535.1). Lineage (NCBI taxonomy): Eukaryota > Fungi > Ascomycota > Eurotiomycetes > Verrucariales > Verrucariaceae > Endocarpon > Endocarpon pusillum. The sequence goes on from NW_006916644.1 coordinate 235,849, forward strand.
TCTGCTTCACTCAAGGATCCTAATCATCTCGGTGAGCCCTGCACACGACCTCGCACATCAGTACATTCCAATCATGAACTCCATCTTTGCTTGTCAAAGACTCTCTATCCCTATCGATATATGCCAGATTCCAACACCAAACGCTCCTTCCAGCTCGACAGTGTTTCTACAGCAGGCTTCTGATGCGACAAAGGGCGTTTACATACCCCTCAGCAACGCTACCTCCGGAGGACTCCTGCAATATCTAATGATGGCCTTCTTGCCCACTCAGGCGTCCCGCATTCATCTTGTACTGCCCACCCGCGTGGATGTAGACTTTAGAGCGGCCTGCTTCTGCCATCGAAGAGTGGTTGATATTGGGTTCGTCTGCAGCATCTGTCTCAGTATCTTCTGCAACCCACCTGAGAATGGAGATTGCTTGACCTGTGGCACTCATCTTGAACTGGGAGACTATGGTGGGCGACCTATGGTAGTACCTCGGCAGAAGAAGAGAAAAAAACCGCGATCAACTTTGGACCCAAGCCGTGTTTCGACACCTACACCTGGCCCAGCATGAACCATACAATGCTGCAGTGGAAACAGATGCACAAAATCCTGCAGATAAGAAAGATCTCGAGTAGCTCGGAATGAAGTCTTAAGTGACAAGACATTAGTTGTCAATCGGAGAACATCACCCAGAGTCTCCCTCACATGGACATTGACGGCCGTTTCGCAAAGTGCTGCGTCGGATCGCCGGATGTTTTCGGTCCCACCCGACTTGTCAAGTCTGTCCGAGGTAGCAGAGCTTGATTTTACTCTCTTGAGGCCCCGTCGGGAACCCTCGGAAACCAAACTGCTCCCCCAAGTATGGTGATGCTCAACTTCTCCATAGTCTCACAGTCTTCATCTATTGTCAGTGGTCAGGTTACAGGCCTCATCCACGCTCTTAGCGAGATCTTCGAACCTCAACTATATAGAGCCATAGAGCTGCAGAATCTACTTTGTGTAGCTGAAAAGGAATTAATGAAAATGGGACACGGTCAATTCCCATAACCCATGAAGACCTGTCACCTGACTGTTGTCTTTGTTGACTTCTGTAGATATGTAAGGGAATCAATGACAGTATACTCAACGGATGGAAACTAGAGCGTCTGAAGGATCCTATCAATCCGCACGCTGGTTAACACTTTGAAACCTCCAATATGTATGATATATTACCGGTGCGAATCGTTCCTAAGTTGTTGGATCAGTCGAATGAAAGCTATGACGCCCGCCTCTATGGACTAAGTAAGTTATAGAACCAGTATTCGCCAATAGATCTATAAGACGGTACGTACGATATCTTTCATACTACTAGTTTGGCTCATACGATCGGTGCGTGCTATGGCAAAGGCAAACCTTGAATATCCACTACTCGATAGCGAATTCAACTTCACAATCCTACGAAGAAGCTTACCGAGGAGCGAAGGATTGCCATATTTATTTGGATCAGAGCAGTTTTGGGCGCTATTGCTCCTTTGGTGGAGCCGTGGGTACGGGCATAATGGTACAAGAACATATATTACGTTGGTGGCACTGCTAGATAGGGTTTTCCCGTACAGAACCAATGGTTTGTACGGTTATGCTTTCGTAGCGGATGCGGTTATACAGCTGGGTATCCTCAATGTGTATAAAATTTAGGTCTGTAGTTGCAGTAAGTGCCAAAAGCAGGCATAACGATGAGACCTAATCTCTACTTGGAACTTAATGAAGCTTAAAGGTTTATCCCAGATAAGAAATGCCTATAATATTAGCGATGATGGTGCGTTAATGCAAGCTAGCTTCTCTTGATAGGGTTGGTGTTAGCGCAGATCAACAATGTTTGGTGCACGACTCCGTATTGCCAGCTCCCAGCTCCATTGTCACTCACCCACCACTCACCCAGCCATCGGTCCTAGCAGGTGATACGTGGACGAGCGTTGCAGGATGCTGCCCTGTACCTATGTGATGGCTTGTTATTGGTGTCCTGTATGGGCATTTAGCCGTCAAGGCTGGACCGTAATAGGTTTAGCCAGAGCACCTGGCATCAATCAATCGGAGGTGGGACAAACTCAGTGCCAGGGCTGAGTTGTGGAGACGGTGCTAGTCTACGATGAACGAGGCTGTGGATGCGCTGTTAGGAACAAGGCTGTGGGTGAGCTGTTGGATGTTTTACAGTCCACAATTCCAGTCCACAATTCGAGTTCACTCTTTGCTATCTTGTGATTTTCTTGTTCTGATCAGGTAAGGAATCACCAACTCATGAATTAGCTAGAGATACCTGGGTCAGTCTACCATATATGGCTAATCCAGCCAGACGCCTGGACGGCGCTCACCCCGCCGCTGGGACTCTGGGCCGCGTCGCGGAAGACGGCAACTCAAGTCCCACTCGCTCCAAGGCGGTCGGTCTCCTCCCTTTTGGCACCACATCAAACGACCGCCTGTTGTTCAACTCGGATCACGACAGAGACTCTGAAGCAAGCAGTTCTCCACGGTATTCCTTTGAGCATCAAAATTTCGACAACGTTTCTGGGCATTCAGCAGCCTCCGAGATCGACCTTTCACTGCAAGAGCCGGGACAGCATACTTACTTGAATCCACATGGAGAGACTACCAATCGCCAGGATGAACCATCCCATGAAGATGCTCCTCCACCAAGCTCAGAATCACCACCTCGCTCTAGGTCGCACCAGCAGGAGTTTTTCGGCAATGAAGGAGGACGGTTGCAAGCGCATCAAATCCTGGAGGGTTCTTCTGGGACTCCACCGCCAGAGTGAAACGAGTAGCCAAAACCCTTACGCTGCGAGGGATTGTTCTTGGCTTCCACTGACACTACGATTGCCGTTCGTGCTCTGTCTATCTGTCCTGACTTTCGGTCTCGCCGCATTGGTCTTTGCACTGACGATCTCTTCAGTGCGAAACAACGGCCTAGGCGATGAGGGTTCTTCTGCCATACTATTTTTTGGCTGGAGATTCTCTCCTACACTAGTCGCCGTCATATATAGCTTGCTTCTCACCAGTCTTCTGCTCGACATTCGAAGAACCGAACCCTATTCGAGGCTATCTCGCTAGAAAGGAGCTTCCGGGCTGGCCTCTATTCTCTTTTCATTTGATCAATTTTGGTGGGCGGACCTGGTGGCAGCTCTACCCAGAGAGCTTAATGGCGGAAAGACGAGTTGGCCCTACCTCTTAGCCGCATTAGGTAACGTGCTTGGCTTTCTCGTCATTGTGCCGCTTTCTTCTGCACTCATGGAGCCGGCTCCCATTCCAATCTCCAAGGTGACAAGCTTCAGCCAACTCGACTTCCAGCCACGACCACGGGGTCCGATGGTGGATGACAATACATACTTTCGAGTCACTTCAAGTTTTCTGCTAGGAGTTTCAACGTCGGCTTGGGTGACAGAAAAATACGTTATTGCGCCTTTCTGGCCTTCGAATCTCGAAGACACACCATTTGGACCTACGCTTGCAAGTCAGCCACAGGACTGGCGTGGCTTGACGACGGCATTCCAAGCAGAGTTGGTTTGTGAACCTCTTTCACTCGATACAGTCCGTAATGTTTCTCGACCATACACTTATTATATAGATGACAAGCCGTACCACTCGCAAGCCAACTTTCCTGGGGTCAGGCTCAAATCGCCCGGTGATTGTATCGTGGAATATGATGGAGGCAACATTCATCAATCCGGGACCTCCGTGAATTCTTCTCTTGCTGGTGGTGGGGGCTGGTGGGCCAACTTGAGTGACATCATTCCTGAAAACACCTGGAAAGATGGAGAAATTACGTCGCTAACTAACTCAACATATGAGCCACGTTCTGGGTCTGGCTGCGGACCGAGACAGTATCATCATGATACAGAGTCCGCTAGTGTGGAGTACGGCCAGCGATTTCTCGGTACGCGCGGAAGCCTGCAGATCGGAGTTTTACTCCGCCAATGTGACTGCTTCAGTGTATAACTCTGCACCCTCGTCTGAAGTATTGTTTGATGAAACAGCTTTTCGACAAGATCGACAGTCATTCAGTTTGGAAGATCTTGGTATTCCAGATTTTCAAACATCTTTTCTATCATCGAATTGGAACGAAAAGATGCGTTCCCCAGACCAAACCAATTTCTTCCTGCCTGCTGCCGGTCCACTAGCATTGCTTGCTGCTCGCTACAAAACGGATGCCGAAAAGTTGAGAGCCAGTTCTAGCCTAGTGCGCGATGCTCAGCAGCTTCACCACCGTTTCTTCGCAGAACGAGTCCAGAGCGTCATGAAAAACCTCAGTACCAGTTCTTCCAGGTTCGAGGGCCTAGAGACTAGGGTATATTCCCGCATCAGAATCAATCCTGCTATCGGCATCGCTATCAGCACGTTGCTGCTGTCAATTATGGTTGCAATGCCAATCATATTTATCCATTCAAGACTGACCAGGCGTCCCTTGGACCTGTATCGTGACCCTGGATCCGCCGGCTCGGTTGCTTCGATAATCGCTTCAAAGAGTCTAGAAACCAGAAAGGTGTTTGAAAGTGCCGACAGAAGATCTGCCAACTGGTTGAATTTGGAATTGAAGTTCAAAAGATTTGCGCTTGATAGGAGCCAGCTTGTCCTTCTTGAAGATGGCACGAACTCTTTGCATGGTTTGTAATCCTCTGGACCCCGTTTGAGTTTCATTGTTTTCCCTGTGTGCGGAATGCTCATGGCGCGCGCTTTCCTGTCTTCATGCACATAGTCAACTAATATGTGGGATCCCCGCAGGCCGAAGAACGACAGCCTGGCCGAAGAGAACGAAAGTATGGGTGGAAAAGATGAAAGCATGTCTAAGAAAGAAAACAAGGCTGAAAACCCCTGAAGTCAAAGACTGGCGTCCATTGGCGGTCAAAGGATGGGGATTGATTTCTCTTTCCTTCTCAATCGCCGCGGTTTTAGCTCTGATGATTGCGTTGAATCGCGTGTCAAGCAGTCATGGGCTGTACAGAGAAGCCTTTGTACAACCTTGGAAAATCTCTATTGGAACGCAACACAGCTTCTCGCTGGCACCCTACTCTATCATTCCTACAGTGATCGCAGTTGCAATCAAGCTTTGGTGGGGAGCTTTGGAGATGGTGTTAAAACGACTTCAACCATATATCTCGATGACGGCAAAGCCTAGACCTCCGTTCCAGGGGCTCACACTCTCCTATATTGCCTCGCCTCTCATATATTCGGCTGGAAAGGCGGCGAAGAACCGACACTGGATGCTTGCCCTAATCTGTACAGGTGCGGCCTTTACAGAAATCTGTAGGCGTCCCCCCAAACGCATCTCATTCTCCTAGCCGCACGCCTCACTAGCTCAAGAGTAATAACTTTTGTGCTGCTCTAGTCACTGTCGGGATGTCAGCCTTGTGCCACGAAAATCCTCGTCGTGTTTCGCGCGTTGAAAATGCTACTAGAGCCTATGAGCTCCGGACGGTACCGCAGTACTATTCATACCGCGGAAAGCCAAGGGGTGCCCGCATGTCGTACCCTGCTGAGGTACAGGTCATCAAGCATGTCTATGGGAATCTTCTGACGAATTGGATTGTAAGTAGCCCACACCATGAAACCCTTTCGGAACGTCTTACGAAGGCAGTATGGCGCAACACTTCAGCTTACACTGAACGATCTTAAGCCTATTTGGACGGCCGAAGATTGGAGCTTTGTGCCTGTCAATCTTACTGAGTTTTCAGGAGTTGATGAGAGTACCAAGTCTGAGGGCGGAATATCCGATCAATCGCCTCTCTCCGGGCCTCTCCACAATATCACACTTGACACGCCCGCCCTACGCGCACGATTGCAGTGTTCCCCGTATACTGAGATACTTAACCAATCAAACTGGCTCATAAGACATGATCTGACCAATACCTCTGAGTGGAACCCAACCGACCACCCAGGGGGACCAAAGGTTGGGTACGAGCTCACAGATTCCGGTTTCCGGGCCGGGTCCACCTACTTGAGGCTGGCGGATGATAATTATTTTGCGACTTTCTATGCTCGCGGAAACCAATTGACTTGCTGCGCAAATCAGACAAGCGATGGACCAGGAAGAGCGGCAGTTGGGTATTGGTCTAAGCTGGGGACGCGGTCCGCGAGCACTCCTACGAGCAATATCTCAGTAATGTGGCTAGTGGGATACCCTATTGAAGGACTATACCAAAGAACGAGCAAAGCTACTGGGAGCACTTCCTCGCATTGGATCTGGTCAGAGCCGCCAAAGCTTACCGGCATCAACTGCCTTCCACTTGTGGAGAGTGCAGACGCAGAGGTCACGATCGATCCCGTTACCAGCATTGTCCAGTCTCACAACATTACCGGAGAACCGAGGAATTTCACAGCAGCGTGGCAGGATAAATACATTACACACAATAGGTCTACTGGGACTGATGCTGGACCCCCACCGGAGTCAATTGATTACATTCCGCAGGGAAACACAACAGTAAGGTGAGTGAGGAACTAGTAATGAACCCCTGACATCGCTAAGATCACACACTCCCAGCTTTGGGTGGGTTTTCCTTGACGCCTTGATGGGCTCTGCCACCGTCTCGTCCAACATACCTGACCCAACCATCGGCTTTCGCGGCGCCGAAGACCTCTCCGACCGGACCTTCAACTTCCGCATGAAAGGCTATAACCTCGACTTCATGTCCTACTCGATGCTCAACCAAGCCCAAAACAACGTGGACGTCCTCTCTGACCCGTCCAATCTTGCCCGCCTCGCCAGCAATGCCTTCTCCGTCTTCTTCCAGCATTTCGTGGCGGCGAACGTGTCCGACGCGAGCGCCAGCGGGGGTTGGGCCTTTCAGAAAATTGGCGCCAGACTTCCCGCCGACCTGGGCTGTTCGGTAGGCTACCTAGACGACCCAGAATGCCGAGATTCGCCGGCCCCGCCACCGGACCAGAACACGAATCGCACCGCGAGGTTACAGGTGGATCGTCGTGTGCGGAGCATCGAGTTCGGCGAGGTTGCGGTGTGGCTATGTGTATCGATCCTGGCGTTTCTGGGCGGCGCCACGATGCTTGTGTTTTGGCTGTCGCGAGCGCATTTCAAGAATCTTCCTCGGGATGTGGATATTGTTGCGAGTGTGCTCGGCTTTGTGTATGAAAGCTGGGGGCTTCTGAAGTGGGTGAGGGGCGGGGGTTTGGAGGGTGCTAAGGACCGCGGCCCTTTGGTTCAAATGGGCCCGTTCACAGGAGCGGACGGGACGGAGCGTTGGGGGATTGAGATCGTTGGTTCTGGGGCTGAAACAGGTGCCGATGAAGGGGTTCACCAGGGAGGAGGAGAACAGGAGGAGATTCAGCACGGCGATCCGGACGAGGAGCACGTAGAAGATTATGGGCAAGCAGAAGAACAGGCTGGTGCTGCATTTCCTCTTATGACTATCCACCCACTCACACCAGCACCGCCATGACCATGATGCAGGTAGCTAATTGACTATGAAGTACTAATCAGTTATCGAGTTAGATGTCTTGCTCGAGCGCGATTAATGTGAGATCGTCTCGAATGATATGAGTTTATGTCAGGCTCAACAATGAGAGGTCATTTACGAGGATGAGCTGGCCATATTCTTCCGGTGGCCCCCGCAGAGCAGCGATGCCATGGCAGTCATCTCAAACCGGGACTCACCGTCGCAGATAGTCTCTTCTCTAAAATATCTTCGTACAGCTCTCCCAGATAAATCGCCTCTTGCTGTGGATCTAGAACCCTCCGTCAGGCTGACGTGTCTAGCGAAATGACAGTGAGCCATAATCACAGCTTGCAGATCTCGTAGTGATATCAGCCAAGGCACTGCCATTATTGATGGGACCACAGTAGGAATAAAACCTTGCCGCGAGATGGCGGCGAATCACCCGACTCCGTCAGGGATGCTAGTAGTCAGAAAGGGATATTAGACAAAGTCTCTATTGTTGATAAAGTATTTTAATCATGTCTTGTACTTAAAAGGGCGTTTTAGAATCCACCTTTTCTGTCGTAAACTTTGACATTTTCCTAATTGGTTGTTGCAAACGCGATGGCGGATGAGAGCTTATAATTAGCAGGTAAACGCGCGGCTTACTGGATCGTGCTTTAATTAGTGTCGCAGTAGAAAAATACGTCTATACCTCTAAGCCGAAGGTGATCTAGCAAACATCTTCAACGGGTTTAAGGCTGTAACCGGCGCCTGTCATCCGTTGAGACTAATTTAGACACTTGCGGCATCGAGTTTCAGCCACCAATGAGAAAAATGTCTTTGCTAGAAAGGTGGATATGTCAAAGATGTTAGAAGTATGCCATGAAGCAGTGCAGATTAGATTAGTAAGCAAGAGAAAGTAGATGGAATGGATTGATTGACTTGCTATCTCAACTCCTGAGGAGTAGGATGACCGCTATATATACGCATAGAAGAGGCAAGCTATAGAATCACCTAGAAGGAGATCATAAACCAGCGTTGCAATGCTAACTGCAGCATTTTGTGAGTGTATGCGTTTCTGAGTAATAGCGCGTGGCGAACAGTTGCGGTGGTCGGAGAACTCCGTCTTCCGCTGACAAAAGAAGGGTCATAACAGAAACTCGATACCGATTTTTTTATATTGATATCTATTTAGGAAACAACAGTGACATTGATCATACAAATAACGGTGGCAAAGAACCCTTTAGGAACGCTACATACAGCCAGTCCACGTGGCTCTGGAGATGAGGGCAGTGGACTTACGGGGTCAATTATAATACAGCATCGAATAGTTGTAGTCAACCAACCTGGCTGCTCGTTCATAGACGTTTTCCAAGTAGTCAGCCTCAGCTCAGGGAGTCAAAGTACAGGTTTACCAAGGGCGAATTCAAGAACGCTCAAGAACGCTGCCAGCCTTGTCGCCAGTTACTGCCACTAGGCCGCTCGTGCTTGTTGCTGCCTGGCACTACGTAATAGGCTAATTAGGGCAACTGAAGCTACTCAAGCCGCCGAAGAAAGGTCTCCGCCAACCTAACTTTGGAGTTCATAAGTAATGACCGTCAGGCGCCCACCTCTGAGGATCAGAGCTGTCGATACATATGAAATGCTTGCCCACGCTAGCGGAGACTCGTCGACGGCACCGAGTAAGGTGTCACCATCTTCCCAGCTACAGAATTCTCCACCAGGAACCTTGTGGGCTGGCCTCTGCACCTTCAATGACCATCATTTGCGGCAAATGACGAATACTCGTGCCGCGAACCGCCACCCTGACAAGGAGTAACTCTCTACTCCGGCTGCTTGAACCACGGATCCTGCAACAATTCCCTTGCAGTTTTTCTGTCTTCGGGTCTCCACTGCAACATCTTCCTCAAGAACCGAATGAATATTGCCCGGTTTTCCCCACCCAGGTTTTCTTCCTCGTCTTCAAGTGAGCCCATAGGAATCTTGGTCTTGGCGATGAAGTTCCCTGGGTATAGAAGTCAGTGCTTTCCGTACGCCAAGCCGAATCCACTTTTCGTGCATGCAGAAGGGGAATGAGAGGGCTGGATGGTGGAGCTGACCTCTGTCATCAAAGTATCGCCCTGACTTGGATCCACGTTTCAGAAGATCTGGAGGTGGTGGGCCAAGTAGTGCCACCATTCGTGCCAGATGTGCCGCCTCTGATTCCTCTCTATTGGGAAGCCTTTCTGTGAATAGGCGCTTGCCTTCGAAAAGATCCCAGATCTGGATAGATATTAGCAATGATGCAAGCAAGAAAGCTATTCTCGTTGAGGCGGAACGGTGACTTGCCATCACCCCAACACTCCAGATATCTATTTTCTCGTTCCATGGAATTCCCAGAACTATCTCTGGCGCGCGATAGAGATCTGGCATGACCTCTCCAACGTATTCGTTTTCGCCGTAATGCGCATCGCCAGAGTCACACAGTATGAGAGGTCCAGTATCATCAGGAATGTCAAGTTCCCTCGAAGCGTAGATGACATAGTCACCATCGAACTTCCGTGCGCTAGGCTCCTCCCATTCCTCATCTTCAAAATCCCGCAAAACTGAGTCGTTCTTGAGTCCTAACATTAGATTGCCTCCTTGGATGTCTGGTCTCATCCCGTAAGCATGCATCCAGTGAAGAAGAGAGATGTACGGCCTGTTGTCATCACATACCGGTGTGAACGACATGCGCTTCAGCATGAAGAAACTCAAGCGCGAGAAGAAGATAATGGACCATGGCTTTCAACATTGACCCCGGTATTTTCCCGCCAAACATTTCCTGAATCTGGGACGCAGTCAAGCCAAGAGGGTCGTGAATAAGACACTGATGAGGTCCCTTCTTTCCCAGCACTTGGAACGTCTCGCGCATCGTGCGGACCAGAATTGAACCGGATTTCCTCTTAGACCAATGGCTGATGTGATTCATGACATTGAACTCGTTTCTGGCTTGGCGATGGGCAGATACATACGCCTTCAGTGTAACGTCTTCATGATTTCTAAGGACCATACCTGGTTAGCTTTCAACAAGTTTGAAGGAAGCATATAGCAATACGAACATGAGATCTCGACAGAGCCAGGCTGTGGACACAGACCCATACCCAAGCTTTCCAATCACTTGATATTTTGATTGCAGGATATCACCAATATTGACGGGACAAAACGTGTCTGAGGTGTACCAGGAGAAAGACTGCTCCTCGAGCAGCACTTCCTCCCCTACAATTTCGAAACCTGAAGTAGGGGGCTGTCTTGCAGGTGATGGAGCTCTTCCTTTCTCCATAACACATAACGTATTCTACCAGACGGGACAGAACGAGTGACAAATCCTATGTGAGCGATAATCACGTACTATGGACAATAATTTTAGTGCATTAAGTTGAGAAAGTGGACGCGCTGAAAAGCCAGGACGTCAATACGAGAAAGCGGGATATTCTTCGTCCAGCTACTCCAGACTCTTTTAAATCCCGCTATTTGGAGCATTTTGATAACGATCAGTGAGTGTATGAAGCGCTTCGACGTCTTTCCTCGTAATGGGATACTGGTATGTTTCACATCTTGCATGTGCAGAAACTGTCAGTGCAACATACCTTGGAGGACGCTGTGGAGATGTACGGCTGAGGGGTTGATTCTGAGGAACGGCTTCTGGAATAGAGCAGAGGAACACGATTTTCTATCTATTTAAAGTTGAGAGCATAGATATGTATAGAATTTGCTGTACGGTGTAGCGATATCTGCTCCGAATTGCACTCAAGATAGATCAATCAACTCGCAGGCCATAGCAGGGATTAAACGTAGAAAAGCTGGCCAATTGGCGCTTGCCAGTTTGGATCTTTTAGGGCTCATCCCGGGAAATATAACAGGCTAATACCTCGTTACACTATGCATTACGCCAAGGACAAACATAACGTTATTTACCAAGTAAGCCCAACGCTATATAACACATGTGCAGCACATCCAGTGATTACCTGCAAGAAAGGAGAGCTCTTTGGAAAGAAAACTTCTGTCTGCTTGACTAATCCCAAGGCTTCCTTCTCTGCTCGCACCACTTGGAAAAGATTCGGTTCCGAACCAACCCACAAAAAGACGATCATCACATCCCAGAATGTCCTTCCCAGTAACCACCCTCTCCCTCCTCCGCACAGCGGTCGGCCTCTCCTCTCTCATCCTCCCAGCTCAAACATCCCGCCTTTTTTACATACCTCCCTCGGATTCGAGCATTCTCGCTCGCCTCTTCGGTTCCCGCGATCTCGTCCTCGGACTTTACCTCTATCTTTCTCGAACCGACGACTCGAAGACCCGGCGCACAGCGCTGCTACTCGGCATGACGGTGGATGCTATTGACGTATTGAGTACAGTGGCGTGTGTGCTGCAGGGCGAGTTGGGGTGGGAGGCTGCAACGGCGGCGGGGGGGGGGGCGATCGCGGCCATTGGGCTTGGATGGTGGGGGCTTAGTAAGTAGGTAGTGTAAAAAGGGGGACCCGCGGAGTGAGAATGGACGGATGAAATTTGTTCCGTGCACAGAGTTGGTCATGTCCCACTCGTTACGAGTATGATCACTTTTCCGGCGCAATTACTCTCTGCCACCTGAATCCTCGGACATACCCACAGCTCACGCCACACATCCCAATCATTTTCCTCTGTTCCTTTCTTTGTCTCTTTTCGTCTCAAGGGTGGAAAGGCGCCACTTAGGGATTGCAAGATGCGCTCAAGGTGGAAAGGCTCAAGGCTCGGGGTGGAAAGGTCCCAGTTTGACCCACATTGTCACGTTTTCTTCCCTAAGGCCTGCTCTCCCCATTCCGTGGAGAATATGATTGTTCAGCCGTTGCATGAAGCAGTCAACACCTGTAGAATGGATGAGAAGCATAGCGAAAAGCCCCGTCAAGTGTCATCGCAATCCACTGTCTGTCCGTTTTACTGTTCGATTCGAAGCGTATGGCGAATTGACTCAACGCTTGCACTCTATAAATACGAGTTCCCACCACTTAGTAAGTATTTGCCATAGCTGCTGGATCACATGATCATTTCTTGTCGGCAACAAAAGGCAACAATTTGGGATTTTTCTGCAATGCAATCTGAAATGAGTTATGTCACAGCTAAGATGAGTACGGCTGGCTTTCAGTTCACAGTAAGGAACGAGTATCGTGAGACCCGATCCTCAGTGTTTGGCTCAAACTACGTGCAATGGTATTGAGCAAATTGATTGATTGAGTAGGGTATGGAGCTGAGAGAAGTTGCAAGAGAGCAACAGAAGCTAATCTACGGACGCCAAGCGTAGCAGGCACGTGACACTTCGGAACGAGATTGTTGTGCCTTCGCCTAAAATAGCAGCATGAACCATTGCAAGTACTTTGTAAGTGTCTTAATACGCGTCAAAGCTGGGCTAGCATGCTCTTGAGGGTGTCAGCTCCCAGGCTGCATATCAAATGATGCTTCATGCAGATTGCGGAAGTCGACGGGATGGTGCCTACATGTCTTGGATAAAGTGATGATAATTGTGGCTAATGATAAGGGAACATGTTGTTGGTATGCCAAACACCGAACACAATGCGATGGGAGGCCGAAGCGATCCACCTGTTTCAAGAGATCAAATCCATAGCGAGAGACAAAGGAAACCCGTGTGAAGACACCGCGAGAGACGATTTGATCATTTTACGCCGACAGCCTTTCTTCTCTCTATCGCACAGACGATTCTTCAATCATGTCATGCATATGTTTTCATCCTCTCATTGAGACAATTTGATGTCATGATGGTGGAGAGTCCATGTCCATAGAATCTTCCGGTACTTGCTTGTGGCCGCCAACGCCACCATAGTTGTGGATGTCAAAGTCATTATCAGCAAGGCTGTTGCCAACCGAACCGTTACTATTTGAAGCATTGGCAGCAGCGTCGCTTTTGGTGCTGACACTTGCAACAGAGATCTTGCAAGCATGGCTGCTTCCGCCATAATTCCCCTCCTAAGGACACCACATCAGCTTTACAGACGATCTGATCCAGTACCTTGACGTGCCTTGAACACCCTATGCCGCTTCACTTTGGAAAGCACTTCAGTTCCTATGTCGCCATTGATGGTTGATATGGTCTTTCGATGACACGGTCTACGGTACTACGTCAGATGTGGTTGACGCGCAGACTGCTTTTGATGAGCTGATCCAGCCAAGCACTTTGGTGCAGATGCCAGCTCAAGAAAATACTCGATAAGCAGCGTCGAATATAGCTTACCACGGGACATCTTATGCGTGAGACATTTGGACCTTCGGATGGTGTGGAATCCCGAGAAGTATATGGCTTTATCGATCAGCCTACGTGGAAATCGGCGTATACTCGAATGCATGAGCAAGGTCAGAAATAATGGCAAGGAAAGTATGTACCAGTAAGAGGTATTACTCGAAAATCCCGCATGAAGGCCACGAGATGCGTTGGCGAAGATGCAGGCCATACCTTGATGATGTATGCTGAAGATAAGATATCGGATAAGGTGTCTGGAATGGGATCAGAGAACGATTGTTCGTAGAGTAAAGGTTGTGCGGAGCAGAATAAGAATAAAGTCTACGACCAGGGAAGAGGGTGAATTGATTTAGGTATCTAGTAGACACGCTAGGCCCAAAATGACTCCCTCCTTTTTGAAATGTCTTCTCTCACGTATTGATCTTTCAATTTCAGTTCAAGACTCTTTATTATGTCTGTAGCATCGTGATGATTCGAATTCATTTTTGAGATGGTCGTGTATTGCGATACGCTCAGTTCCAAATTAGGTATAGTGGTGAAGTTTTCTTGAATTTACTTCACCACTATACCTAATTCAGATAGCTCTCTTTTCGACGCCGACATCCTTTTGTGGTTAGTAGGTCTCGGTCGATAATCGAAAATCATGTGACTGATCATTTTAGCAAAGCAAATCAAACCCCACAGTGGGGTTGCCGATCCACGTGTAACTAGCATCTCGTGTTAGAGACACGCTTTCGGTGGCAAGGGAGCATCTTGTAAGGTTCAAGGCGAAGATATCGTCGGCCGATAGATATCCCAGAAAAAGACCTTGCTCACCTCCAAGTCCATCTCCAACGGAATGATGAACTGTCTGGGCTTCAGAGACCACAGCCTATCTCCTCGCCGTGACTCAAGAACATCGCCCAACAGAGACTCGCACCCAGCCAGATATTTAAGTAGGAGTCGTCCAACGTCGTCAATGCAATTCGATCTAAGTTGCTGGCCTTGAAATCACCATGGACAAATTGTGGCGATTGAAGAAATATGGACGTTTCGTTGTCTGTCATCACTATCTAGAACGTACCCAAAGCGGAACCTCGACCCTTTCTGATCATGACTGTTTTCATTTATATGAAGAGAATGAATCGACATGAAATAAACGAAAGCGCAAGGAGCGTACAATATGAGAAAGGTTGAATCTGCAATCGCTCCAGTAGTCCGTTTCACAAACCAGAAAGAATCTTCGCACTCAATCGACGTGGCCTACCATCAATGCCGCACCATTCTATGAAGTCGAATAGTTGATGCATTGAGAAAGCCGAAGCCATTATATGACGGCTCTTTTCAACGCTGGCCGCCACCATTTCCAGTGCCGTTGTTGTTCCGATGTGCGCCCTATAAGAATCAGTTAGCTTCAACCTGGACTCAAGCGGACATTGGTGCTTACATGAAGCTCAACATAGGGCCCCACTATTGCGGACTCCAATAATCCATTTCTACCATGGGTCGAACTTCTGATGGTGCCAACATGGAATTTGACGACCATACCAACAGGAATTAAGTCGAGATTTTTTGCCGTGACAGTGTCGTTGGTCAATTGGCTTTTGGTGGGAAGGTCAGACCAGCATCATGGAGTAGAATTGTAGACGAGGTTCTTACATGGAGACGGCTCGAGCTGAAGGCATCTTGATTACCAGGGCTGAACTCACGATCCTGCTTATCTTGGGTGAGTCTTTTTGTGTCTTGTTGATGACGAGTCTGAACCTTGATAGGAACGGATGGTAGAACGAAAAATAGTGGTAGCTGAAGGAGGTTTTGAATCCGAATGTCCACTCAAGGAAGATACTTTGCAACGTCGAGGTGTTCGGTCGAATGTTATTGAAGTATGATGGGAAACATGGATAATTCAAATGGATGAGGTGAACAGCATGAAAAGCCGTAAGTCAACTGGAATGCTGCGACATGAAGAGGGATTAAAGACATCTCAGATCCAGGGGAAAAAAGCATCTTATATAGTTGAAAGCACAATCTGTAATGTTGAAGATTCCCCGGATGCCATCGCCTTGCACTACACCTAATCAACCAGATAACTGATTCAACCGCTAACTCAGTACCGCAATGCGGCTCCGCGAATTCCCGCTAAAATTTAGCGAATGCCTTCTGGTTCGCAAAAGATTTTCGCGGATGCCTTCTGGTTCGCAAACCGCGATGGGACACCCAGGACCCAGGTTGCCTACTACGTATGCCGCAAATTTGCCACACTCTAAGTAATATAGGGTTTGGATAAATGTACTACGTGTTGAATTGCTGCCAAGCCACTAGCCTAGTAGTCGTCACATGACCTATGGCTATGCCGGAACAGGCATAGCGCCACCAGCCACCAGAGTAAGATTGCACTTGAACTTCAGACAGGATTGGATACAACTTCTATACAAGTTACTAGATCAACCAATCGATCGAGTGCAGACATCCATAGATAGCAGAAGCAGTTTTAGCGTTACTTTCAACACTACGTAGTATACTGTAGTATGATTCGATTAGATTATATTAAAAGTGCGCTTGTCACTAACTTTGGATTTCGGTGGATTTTTGTCATTCAGTGGGCTCAATAAAAGGTAGACGAACGCGGCTATATAACTAATTACAAAATATGTAGAATTTACGATAGTTTGTAGGATGAGAAGTCAGGAAACTATCTTCGTTTCGACCTGGTATGATGTGTCTTGCAGGCCAATACACAAACTAGTGCCAGTGCGTGCTGTCACAAAGCGCATCTCCCCGTACCTGCTAATGTACCCCACTCGGGTCTGATGTCGCATTATCTGTCACTACGTAGACCCCTACTCGCCCACTGCCACTGCCGAAGCAAATTTACGGCGTCAAACACAACTAGCAATGCATGCTTCAAGATAGTACTACAGGGGCTTGAAGTACTGTTGTTTCAGCGCTAGTTATCTATAGTTAAGCGAGAACGTTATTTATACAAAACAGCTAAGCCCATCTTAGACGAAAGATAAATTTTCGACTTCTCTGAATGGTCATGCTTAAATCAAGCTTTGCAGTAACAAGTAACAAGAACTGGCCGCTACTAGCACCAGCCTAACAATGCTTCAGGCCCCTGTAGTATGTTTGATTCGATTGCTCACTTTAGCTTGATGTGTGGACCTATACTACGTAGACCAGTGACCAGCCCCGGAACACTGACTAGCCCCGGAACACTGACTAGCCCCGGAACACTGACCAGCCCCGGAACACTGACCAGCGGCTGACTAGTGACCAGCGGCCGACCAGTGCGAGGCCGCGCCTGTTCTCCGTATACGATCTGCCTACGTAGTAAGCCTTTGCTTGGCGTTAAGGAACGGCGCCGCATCATCTGTGCTACGCCCAGCTCTATTTGGGTTGGTGACTGCAGACTCTCGTCTACGTCTTGCACAGTCAACACCTATGGTACTGCACAGCCCACGATGCCCGTTCCAGAGAATAGGCGTACAGATAAGCAAATCTTAGGTATGTCACTCGCCTGCCGCCCCCTTCACTTTCATCAAGTTTTCAGGATTTAATGCCTGACACCATTTCCTCGATACTTTGCCAATCTGCCACCCTGCGCAATACTTCCGAAACCGTTGCTCCTACTCATTACACAAGACGGTTTGCGATCACCACTCTGCATACTAGCCACAGCGAAGCTATCCGTATTGTGCGCAAAATAGAGCATGATACCGTGTCTTGTCTTCTTCACAGCCAGGATACCAATCGCACCAGGGCAATGACTATTCTTGACCCCTGGATGGCCCATGAATTCTTTGTCGATGACACTATAAATTGCCTCATCTTCCGTGCAGCTCTGTAGTCCACCGCCTCGTGCTTTGCGAACACTGGAGTATATTCGATCTGCACAAGTAGCAGCTGCGAGTGTGGTGGCCATGTGCTCGCCAGTGCCGCTGGTGACAGTGGCGATGGAGGTCTCATCTGGGTCTTCGGCGTCAGAAGGAATGACGGCAGTACCGATGCCGACAAGAGCCGCCGGTCCACATCTGCCACGGTGCTTCATACCAATGCCCCCAGAAGAAGAGCCGGCAGCAATGTTGCCGAAGCAATCGACTGCAATTGCTCCAACAGTATCCACGACATGATCTTCATTGTGCTTGGATGGCTGCAAGTCAGATGTAGGCTGAATAGCAAGTGACATATCCAGCTTTGACGAGTCGAGTTCCGCTAGTCTCCCAAGAGGTGACTGCGCATTGTCGAATGAACCGTCCTTGCTGAGCCGTCGTCTCTTCGAAGCCCAGGGGTGATTGTCATCTGTGGCAATATCGTAGGCTGCTGTTGCCCTATTGCCGTCAATGTTTGGATGACGCTCCAATTCTACCCTTCTGATTGGATCTGACAGAGAAGGACCTGGTACGCCAAGATATCTAGCATGGTTTTTTGTATGGGCATCAAAATAGGTGTCAGGAATGTCCGCTGTGGAAGCTACCAGCGGCCGACTTGGAGATTTTATGTGTGGAGTTTCAGCCGCGCTCTGGATGGATGCAGGTGAGACAGGCGTACTAACCTGCGATGACGAGATGATAGGCGCGTGGTTTGTGAACCTCTGGTCGGGGAATTTGCCGAGTGCAGACTTTTGTTTGTCCTGTTCGTCAGCCAAATCTAAGTCCCTTTTCCATTTGTTCCATCGTTCTTTTGCTGCTCTCGATACCATGTGATCATTGAAGACTGTGAGCAGGCCTTTCTCATTGGCATAGTCAATTGCACCTTGACCAACAAGTAGGTTCGGCGGTACACGCTGAAGTGAAAGAGGGCGAGTGGATTCCTCCAGGATCAGCCGAGCGAGCCCAATAGGATTCTTCACCACTGAGAAATGTCAGAATATTATGGGAGGGGAAGAAAGAAGAGACACGTACTTGAGACTGCGCCCGCTGCTCCACTTCGACCATAATGATCTACCACTGATGCATCGCACTCTACTGTGCCGTCCATGCAAAGATTGCTGCCATACCCAGCATTGGTGATCTCCCGGTCCTCAAAGACTTTAATGGCCATTTCCACAGCGTCCAAGGCACTGCCTCCGTTCTTCAACAGTGCCATGGACACGCTGGCAGCACTAGATTTATGTCAGTACTGAATGTTTGCTCACACGATATTTTGATAATGTTAAAGGAGTATTGATCACGGCTTACGTACTCTGCGCAGGCCATCAAATGGTGCTTCTCGTTTGCATAGCTGTGAAAGCCCGCTCCGGCATGGACATAGATGGCACAAACATCACCACCTTCGCGATGACGCCGAAAAGGCATTGATGATAGCAAAGCAATGGCAGAAGCCTGGTGGATTTCTCGATCGGTTTGGGTGTTTCGTGGACTAAGATTAGACTTTGCCTTTCAATGAGGGCCAGAACACCGGTGAAAGTGAGTCCAAAGCAAGGCAACTTTTCACTTTACACTCAAGGAAAGTAGACAGTGCTCTGCGTTCAAAGGTTCAATAAAGTCCCTGTAACGGGATGGCTGAGATACTGCACGACGTCCGTAATGTACCTGTTACGGCGATACTGTAGTTTTCTGGCAAGGTCCAATATGCACAAGGCAGCCTTCGGAGTATTGGAGGACTCCAGTGTTGCGGAACGAGACAATGAAGAAGTGTATCGATGATACGAGAACATGTATTTAGAAAGTGATAGAAGGTAGGAATGCGCTGCTATGGTTGAACAAAGCCATATGAGAAACGAGTGGAATGCGATCGCAGAGGTAGAAGACCGTGGATACGAACTGTCACTGTGCTGCTGATGCTGATATTGATGCAGACGGAATGAAGATGAAAACCCTCGTCATGAAGAGCTTTAAGGATAGGACACGAGTTGCGGAAATAGAGCATTAATTCACATTTTTGAGATGGCAATTACGGTCTGTCTTATCATGCAGTAACCTGCACAGCTGCTCTTGCCTTCTCAGCATCAATTTTCACATTTTCTTCACTGTTGGAACTGTTGCTGAAGCAGATTGCGCTCAAAAAGAGCATGCACAGTTCATCCCCAAGTCTGCATCACGTGTGCCCATAGTCCCTCGCCTTCAACGCCAAGATTTGAGGGGTGCTGCACGAATATTGCCGTACTCGCAGCTGCGACATAACCGCACTTCGGTCTATATGGGGCATATTTGGTTTTTTTATGCCTCCTATTGACCAATTTTCCTTGTATACTAGTCATTAGAGGCCTCCAGTCCTGTCACACAGCTCTTCTGCAGCAAGAGCAATTCGACGCATTTTCTCTTAGGCCCCACCATTTGGTGGGTGCGCCTGTTCAAGCAAGATGGCTTCGCAAACGCCCGCCGTTGTCATGGACAAGTATGTAGCCCACCGATTCCTCATCGCATACTAAGCTTCAGCTGACGGTATACACAGTGGTACAGGTTTTTCAAAGCTTGGTAAGGACGCTCGGCCAAACCGAGTCGAACTCAGTAGCTTATGCCAACCCAGGGTTCGCCGGCAATGACTCTCCTTCTTTCGTCTTCCCTACTGCTATTGCGACCAAAGGGTCCGCTGCAGGAGGCAGTGGATCAGGATCAGGCAGACCCGCTGTCGCCAACAAACCCTCATTCCTCACAGGTGGCGCTGGACCAGGATCGCAACTATCGGGCAAGCGAGGGACAGAAGACCTGGACTTCTATATTGGAGATGAGGCGTTAGCGGCAGGAGCCGGGCCTGGATACGGCATACACTATCCAGTCAGACATGGGCAGGTTGAGAACTGGGATCACATGGAGAGATTCTGGTCCAATTCCATATTCAAATATTTACGGGTCGAGCCTGAAGACCATTACTTTCTTCTCACGGAACCGGTATGTACCCATGCTGACCAGGCTGTCATGTTGACTCACTGTGCTGTAGCCACTGAATCCTCCAGAAAACCGAGAAAACACAGCCGAGATCATGTTCGAGTCCTTCAATTGCGCCGGTCTCTACATTGCGGTACAGGCAGTCCTTGCCCTTGCAGCCTCGTGGACATCGGCGAGGGTCTCAGACCGATCATTAACGGGAACAGTCATTGATTCTGGCGACGGAGTTACACATGTCATTCCAGTTGCAGAAGGCTATGTAATTGGATCATCGATAAAGAGCATACCAATCGCGGGACGTGATATAACATATTTTGTCCAAAGCCTCTTGAGAGACCGAGGCGAGGCAGACAGCAGCTTGAAAACCGCCGAAAGAGTGAAGGAAGAATACTGCTACGTATGCCCAGATATAGTGAAGGAGTTTGCACGATTCGACAAAGAGCCTGATCGATTCCTGAAGCATACCGTCACTCAACCGAACGGAAGGACGGTGCAAATAGACGTTGGCTACGAACGATTCCTCGCTCCGGAAATCTTCTTCAACCCTGAGATCTACTCTTCTGATTTCCTTACACCTCTACCAAATGTAGTTGACGGAGTCATCCAGTCATCCCCTATTGATGTCCGACGAGGCTTGTACAAGAATATCGTGCTGTCAGGCGGCTCAACATTATACCAGGCCTTTGGTCGGCGGTTACAACGAGACATCCGACACCTCGTTGAGGCGAGGATACGGGCATCAGAAGCGAGAAGTGGTGGAGCGAGGAGTGGTGGTTTGGATGTGCAGGTGGTGACTCACAAAAGGCAAAGACATGGTCCGTGGTTTGGAGGCAGTCTGCTCGGTCAGACACCAGAGTTTCGAAGTTATTGTCATACCAAGGCGGAGTATGATGAGTTTGGGCCCAGCATTGTGAGGAGGTTTGCCTTGCTTGGTGGGCCTGGGAGTACGTGATAGACGAAAATAGATCCCCAAACCGAGAGAACAGAGATGCCAATCAAAACGAGTCTGATCACTCACAAACATCAATTAGATAATGTACAAAGGTCTGACCCCAGACCTATACCTTTTGCACCTCCACCCTATTCAAAAACCCCACCCCCTCCACATGCCCCGTCTGCGGAAAGAAATCAAAACCCCTCAAACTCTCAATCTCGTACCTCACCTTCCCATTCCCCTGCACCAAGACCCCCACATCCCTTGCCTGACTATGCACGTTACAACTCACATACACCACCCGTTTCGGCCCAAATCCAAGCAGCTGCTTCAGAAAGTCCGGCGAGCAACCTTTCCGCGGCGGGTCGATGACCACGACCGTCTCTGCGGGCGGGAAGGGCACACCTGCAAACAGGGCAGAGGCGTCGGCTTCAATGAAGCCGATATTGGAGAGATTGTTGTCCGTTGCGTTAGCGCGGGCGGCGGTGATGGCCGTTGCGTCAATGTCGACCCCGAGCGTTGACTTGAAGAGTGACGAGAGGGTGACGGCGAAGAGTCCCGATCCGCAGTAGGCGTCTAGCAGGTATTTGACGGCGGGCTCACCCAGTTTCGGTGCGGGCGGTAGGGCGTGGCCGCGGACGTAGGCGGTGAATTTGCTGAGGATGGAGTTGTTGTTTTGGAAGAAGGCGCCGGCGCGGCTGGTGAATTTCC
Source organism: Endocarpon pusillum Z07020 (assembly GCF_000464535.1). Lineage (NCBI taxonomy): Eukaryota > Fungi > Ascomycota > Eurotiomycetes > Verrucariales > Verrucariaceae > Endocarpon > Endocarpon pusillum. Next base: position 257,935 of record NW_006916644.1, read on the forward strand.
AGTCGTCGATGTATTCGACGCTGTTTTCATTCATGTCAGAGATGTAGGTCTTTTCTTCGATGTAGGTGGGGAATTCTTTGTGGATTACTGGACGGCCGGTTTCGGGGTCGGTGGTGATGGGTGCGGATTTTGCGGCGCTGCTGAGGTGCTCGGTGTCGCCTTTGATGGCGTAGGGGGCGGAGGTGGTTTTGGGGGTGCGTTGGGTGGATTCGCGGACGAGAATCGTAGCACCCTGTTTGTATTTATGGATGTTGGCGGCGACTTTGGCGCGTTCGCGGATGAGACCTTCGCGGACGATGGGGCTGCCGATGGGACAGTCTTCGATCTCCATCACTTTCTTCCGGCCTTTCATGGTAAAGCCGATTGAGGGAACTTCGGTGAATTTCCTTTGACCTTTCGGTCCTTTGGGTCCGTCGAAGTGTGGTGTCAACTTTGTACGGTAATTGTACTCGAGGGGAGAACCGTAGGTGTCACTGATTGGAGGCACGAGGGAAGGATCGAGGCCGGAGAAGTTCTTATATGCTTTCTCAAGGATACTTTTCTTATGAGCGAGCTGGTCATCATAGGACAGCATTTGCAGCTGGCAGCCGGAGCACGTCGAGAAGTACTTGCACCCGATTCCCCCATCATTCCGTTTTGCGGATGGATTGATGACTTTGATAAAGTCTGTCCTAGCATATGGTCTGAATTTGTGGTGCTCTATCACTCTTGCTAGAACTCTGTCACCCGGCACGGTGAAAGGGACAATGTACACAAGCTGGCCAGAGGGCGACAGAGCCAGACCGTCACCCGTTGAAGATAGCTCCACGATGTCCAGCTCGATCTCTGAAAAACGTTCCGGCACCTCTACATCAGTACCATTGATCTCTTGCGCACTGACATCGCCATTCACTGAGTCAGAGCCACTGGCGTCTTTTGCGGCCTTGTCTAGCAAAGCTTGAACTTCAAAGTGGAGGACTTCCTCGTTCGAGCCTTCTCTTAGCTGAGGACTGACATGCCCTATCTTCAATCTTTTTCGGTCTGCGATAGCTTGTCGCTGTTTCATATTTGCTATCTGTAAAGCATTATAAACGTGCTGCCCCTGAACTGGGCTTGATGAGAGAGAATGTAAGAACTTTTTTGCGAAGACACTTGCAAGATCATTGGTGACGAGGCGATGGCGGCAACAACGGGAAAGCAGCATGAGACAACAAAGACTTCACTTTTACCGTACCAATGAAAATTTCTTGATCGCTCAGCCAGTACTCATCAATGGCATAATAGGAGGCATAATAACAGAAATCCTGTCTTGAAGGGAGAAAACCATGGTCACGTGGACCCCTATCGATAAGAGTCTTGGCCAGTGCCAAGTAAAGATCTTCGCAAGATTCAGTTTAACACCACGCAGACCCGATATTCAGCGTCAGACCCGGTCTTATTTGAAGGCGAAATAAATCTCACTGCTCATCTCTTATTCTAGCAATGGCAGCGAACCGATCCGACTTCCACGAAGGTGCTCCTGCGAAGCGCCAAAAGACATCTAATGGCAACACAGACCCGCGAAATAATCCCTACCTCCAGCACATGTATCCTGATGAGGGTACGGAGAAGACTAGCAATGGTTATGATACGCCCCCGAGACGAATGAACGGCTTAGCTGGCTCTGGGCCGCTTGCGCGATTTCAACGACATGGGACGACGGCTGCTTTGGCTCGAAGTGCAGAAGATGGCAAGGCGAATCCATTCACAGGACAACCCTTCTCAGAGAGATATTTTTCCATCTTACAGACCAGACGAGACCTCCCCGTTCATTCTCAAAGGTATGGTCATGCGGTCTCCAAATTCACGACAGCACAACTGACTTTGCGCCAGGGATGAATTTCTCCAGATGTATCAGAAGTGCCAAATCCTGGTCTTCGTGGGTGAGACTGGATCTGGGAAGACTACTCAGATTCCTCAGTTCGTTCTCTACGATGACCTGCCCCAGCTGAATCGAAAACTTGTAGCATGTACGCAGCCTCGGAGGGTAGCAGCAATGTCAGTTGCACAACGTGTCGCGCAAGAAATGGATGTGAAGATGGGTGAGGAGGTCGGTTACAGCATTCGGTTTGAGGATATGACGTCCCAGAAAACTATTCTAAAGTACATGACGGATGGAATGTTACTGCGAGAGGCTATGAACGATCACGACCTATCGCGCTACAGTACCATCATACTCGACGAAGCTCACGAAAGGACACTCGCAACAGACATCCTGATGGGCCTTCTCAAGGAGGTTGTGGTTCGTCGGCCGGACTTGAAACTCATCATCATGTCCGCCACATTGGATGCGCAGAAATTCCAGAGGTACTTCAATGATGCACCGTTACTGGCTGTACCTGGCAGAACTCACCCAGTCGAGATATTCTACACTCCTGAACCAGAGAGGGACTACGTAGAGGCAGCTCTTCGAACCGTTCTCCAAATCCATGCTACCGAACCAGAGGGGGATATACTACTATTCTTAACTGGCGAAGAGGAGATTGAGGATGCAGTGCGGAAGATCTCTCTGGAAGCTGATGAGATGGTTCGAGAAGCCGATGCGGGCCCAATGAAAGTCTATCCGCTCTATGGTACACTCCCACCGGCACAACAGCAAAAGATCTTCGAGAAGGCCCCAGGACCTCGGAAAGCTGGAGGACGACCCGGGCGCAAGTGCATTGTTTCCACAAACATTGCCGAAACCTCGCTTACTATCGATGGTATTGTTTATGTGGTAGATCCAGGGTTCTCCAAACAGAAAGTGTACAACCCAAGAATACGAGTTGAGTCACTTCTTGTGTCGCCTATATCAAAAGCTTCTGCCCAACAGAGAGCTGGTCGCGCCGGTCGTACACGGCCCGGAAAGTGCTTTAGACTATACACTGAAGGCGCCTTCAAGAAAGAGCTCATCGAGCAGACATATCCAGAAGTCCTGCGCTCGAATCTATCATCAACAGTGCTAGAATTGAAGAAGCTCGGGATCGACGACCTTGTCCATTTCGATCTGATGGACCCCCCTGCACCAGAAACCCTGATGCGCGCACTGGAAGAGCTGAACTACCTTGCCTGCCTGGATGACGACGGGGAGCTCACTCACCTCGGCCGTCTCGCCTCAGAATTCCCTCTCGACCCGGCCCTGGCCGTAATGCTCATCTCCTCACCAGAATTCTACTGCTCCAACGAGATCCTTAAACATACAGTATTCATTCTCACTGCAGTGAAATGGTATCCATAGAAAATCTGGGGGTGCAAGAAGAGGAGAGCTTCAGCCTTCTGAACGTCTATCACGCCTTCAAAGGCGACGCCGCCCAACAAAACCCGCGCCAATGGTGCCACGACCACTTCTTGAGCCTGCGCGCCCTCCAATCCGCCGACAACGTGCGCCTGCAGCTGAAGAGAATCATGGAGCGCGAAGAGCTCGAGCTGATGTCCACGCCGTTCGACGACAAGAAATACTACGAGAACATCCGGCGCGCGCTGGTGTCGGGATTCTTCATGCAGGTGGCCAAGAAAGAAGCGAACGGGAAGACGTACACGACGGTCAAGGATAATCAGACGGTGCTGCTACATCCGAGCACGGTGCTGGGCCAGGATAGCGAGTGGGTCGTCTATAATGAGTTTGTGTTGACGACGAAGAATTATGTCCGCACGGTTACGGGGGTCCGGGGTGAGTGGTTGTTGGTAAGTCCTCGCCCATTTCATACTGTGCTAGTTCCGTGCTTGCGTATGAGCGATGGGATTAATCTCTGTGGCAGGACATCGCACCGAATTACTATGATATCTCGACGTTCCCCAAGGGTGAGGTCAAGACCGCTCTGATCAGGACGCAGGAACGGATGCAGAGGAGACAAAAGATGAAGGGTGGTAGGTAGCTGGAGTAGCAGGCACTGCTGCAACGGCTGCGTCAGAGCAAGCGAGTCTTCCGTCTCCATGGGGCCACATGACCAGCATAGACAAGATACTAGAATTGCTTTGCACAGGATCTCGGATGTATGACAAGCACAATCACTCACGCAAGGATACCCGGTTGTAGAAGACTCTCGTGCCTCATGTATTCTCTGATTCCTTGAGTCTAACACGTATCTACAGTAACGCCTCCCCCCTCCCCTCCACTCCCAAGTCCAAGCGAAGAATGCCATCCCTCCTTGCCGTGGGCATGTTTTCCGCTTCTTCCGGCCTCGAGCCAGACTCCTGGATCCTGAGTATTCGATATGGCGGGAGAAGTGACGGAGGCTGCAATGTTGTAGGGGTGATGGGAGGTGCCGTCTTCTCTTCTCCGGCCTGTGTGGGTACGGGGGTCGAAGGGGCGGTTGGTGCTTCCGGATGCGTGGCGTGAGGAGGTGCTATCTTCTTCTTCTCTTCTTCCTCCGACTCGGATGAGAGAGGCGCTGGGGTGATCGGTGCTTGGGTATCAGGACTGCGAGCTAGTTTCTGCTGCCGTAGCTCCTGGAGCTGGGAGCCCGTTCGCTTTGCACGAGGTGGGTGGAAGCGAAGTGTGGGTTTGGGTCTGGTAGGTCCGGCTGGAGAGACTTCTGTTTCTTTTTGGAGCGAGGCGAGGGTCTTGGGGACAGTGAATATGGCGGCGGCCTTTTTACTCGTTACATCTCTTGGGGAATTCTTGGATAGGAGCTGGTTTTTTTCTTTTTTCTGTGAAGGCAGCGGCAAGGAGGAAATGTTGTTTGACTCGTTTTGGATGTTCTTGGACCTGCTTGTGGATGAGATTGGACGCCATGCAAGTGAAGGTACTTTCATTGAGGCCGTTATATTAAGTTCTCCTTCCGTCTTGGGAAAGATTTGCGAATCAGGTGCACGAAATGCAATGCCTTGAAAAACCTTTGTGCTCTTTTCCTCGGTTCTTGAGGGATGCTTGTCATGTTCCCTCCCCATCGAAGCGGGGTCCAAGTCCTGTCCAGATCTCAATGCTTCAAGTTGTCGCCTGAGCGAGTCCAGCTGAGTTTGCTGTTGACGACATAATTCTTTCCATGGGGCAGCCTCAGCCTCATCATGAGCGGAATTGGAGGTGGCCGAGCCCTCCTCAGGGTGTGTATCGACATCTACCAAAAGCTCCGACAAGCCTTCTGCAGAGCTCCTGGTGTTGCCGCCCCTTCCTGCTTCCTCCTTATCGTCAACAGGTCGAGCACGGTTAGAGGCATTTTTTTCCTCAGGCCCGAGTTTGCGAATGTGTCCGAGCTTCCGAGCAAACATTCGTGCCTTTTGGACGGATGAGAGAGCTTCAGTCTCACCATTGTAGACCAGCTCATGATAAGATTGCCACTCTCGAAGTATGTCCGCCGATCTTTGTGGCAAAGCAAGACCCAGATCAGCACTATATACCCCTAAGCGACACTGGACCGCTGCGCGTAGTATATCTCGATATAAGCTACGTTTCCCATGGGATGCACAACAGTCCAACATGGCGAATACTATCCGCTGAAGGTGACGAACGCCTTGGCCAGCAAGGATTTCTGCTTGGTCCAATGCCGTTTCCATCCAGGTCTGACCTTTATGCCAATTTTTGTGCACCGAATAATATTTCAAGAAGTTGCGTATGACATGTGAGAGCCACATATTACCAGTACGTGCATAACCCAGCATCGTCGACCACGCTTCAGCCCGATGCGGCTGATTGCACTTTAACGCAGTATAGATCAGGATTTGCAAGATTTGTGGGTCTCTTGATGGAGGAACTGGAATAAGTGTGTGGTTGATAGTTCTCCATTCCCATTGCTCTCCAAATTGAGCCTTTGCGCTATCTGTGGTCAGCTTCTTCAGTAGGCGGTCAAAATAGTGCGACTCTTTGTTCTTGCCATACTGCCATAATAGAATGAAGACTGCATGTCGGTCATACGGAAGTCGAGCCTCTATCATAGTACCATCGATCATAAAGCCCAATTCATCGAATCGCGCCTGAGAGAGAGCGCTAAGCAAAGGGATGTATCCACGGACAGTAGGCGATTCGGGCGAGGATAATACTTTTGCTGCGAATTGCTCTACCAACTGCGCCACACTTATCTCGCCGCGCCTTAACTGCCCTGCCAGGTCGCAAATGTCTTGATCAAGTTTGCATGTGTCTCTCCTCGTAAGGATCTGATATGCTCTCCAAGATGAACGTAGATCCTCCGAGTTCATCAACCTCAAGCTATTTCTGACCCGCTTCAGATGTCGAATTAGTTCGTTGGCATTTTGAGGCAAATGACCTGGTTCATAGACATAGTCGGCGCTGTTACAGATATAACGCGGACTCTTGCCGATGTGTATATGCAGAATCATCCTGATGGCAAGCTTGATAGCAACCAGTCTTTGTAGACGCTTGCATTTATCGATACTCTTTTGGACCAGATTAGACTCATTGAGCCCCTCTGAGAACTCGTGGCCTGGCCCACCGTCGTGGCTTTGAGCAATTGGTGTACTAAGAAGGTCTTGCTGGTCAGGTCCAAGCGTAGACGAGTAATCAACAGCTTCAATCGAGTCTTCTTCGTCTGTCACTGTGAGACGGATTGCTGACGCAGAGCTGTAACTACGACTGAGCGCAGGAAGCCTTCTCAGATTTCTTCTTGTGCTGCTATAAGGTTTGACCTCGTTTCGACGCATCTCCTCGACCTCTGCCTGCGCTGCAGCGATCTTCTCGTCCCATTGTCTTCGCCGCTTATCCTTCGCCTTCGCATCCGCAACAAAGGCGCCGCCGAGAACAGGGCCGAGGAGTAGAGTGAAGGCATCGCCCGCATTGAGTTGTTTTCGGAATATCCCAGTTGTAGTTCGACGAGACAACGTGCTAGGGATTTGGGTGCTACAAGGGATGCAACGAGTGTTCTGTGGCCGTATTGACCGAGACCATACTGTTTGCATCGATGAAGAAGGGCCTCATAAGTTTTGCTCCGAGCTTGATTGCGGGTTGGATGGATTTCATGCCACGCAATGACCTTCAATTGAGAGGATGCTACGCGTACTAACTAACTAGTAACCAGATGGCTGAATGCCAAGCTCACTGTACATGTAATTACAAGCTATGGCACCGATAATTTACGAGCTTGACTTGTTACACAGTTTTGATGAGCGTCATCGGCAAAGACGGAGTATTAGAGTGATATAGCCTTTCATAAGTAATGGCTACCTGGTGCCAATCACTGAGCATAAGAACTGTCAATGATTATGAGGTATTAGCTGGTGCTCGCGGAGACATTTGGCGGCACCGAGTATCTCTAACTATTTTACACTTACTGTATCAGTACAGATTCAAACGCTCAAATTGTAAGTGGCTTGTCTTCGATCTATTAATTTCCAATGCCTAGCTGTCAGACATCAGCTGGTTTACCGTCCTTTTAGTCTAACATCAGCAATGCTATACGTGATCAGTTGCATGTCCTGTTGGTCCGTGGGATGCATCTGGCCAAAGATGTGAGTAATGGGAGGATGATAATGTCAGAGATCCAGAGAACACTCACAATCGGTCGTTACGAATGCCCGATCGACTTCATCAAGACCTGCAACAATATTAGAGCCCAGGCGCCGGCGAGAAGGGGTCTCTTACCTTCGCAGCAATACTGCAAAGTTTCCGCAATGTCATGCGCCGATGCTAATGGCATTTTCTCTGGTAGAAGTATGTCGTACTCAACCCACGCTTTATCTCCCGCATGATAAGCTGTGATAGACTTGATTCCGTCTACCACAGGTGCGAAACGATAAGCAAGGAAGGTGAACTTTTGCTGGATTGCTTTTGACACTGCTGATCCGGAAAGTCGAGTAACATTTTCGAAGGACGTCGCAGTCCAATCGTAGATAATGAAGAGAGAAAGTATAGCAGCGCCCACTATGACATACAATCGATCAGTTCTTGCATAGAAGCAATCGTTAGGCCATAAGAAATCGCACCTGGATCCAGCCACCATACGTTGAGCCTGTGACCGAGCAGTGGGAATAGAAGAGAAAGAGTGTTGAAAACAACATCCGTCTTACAATCTACAAAATATCAGTTATTGACAGATACTGCCCAGACATTCACTGCCCAGACATTCGGAATGATCTCACCTTGAGCTAGGGCCTGCACCTGCGTGGTCTTGATTCGAATGCATCCAAACCATATAATACCTTTCACAATCACTGTTCCACCCATTGCGCCAACGGCTATCAGAGGCAGCGCAGCAGCCTTTTTCTCGCCACCTGGCAGCAATTTCTCCACGGACTCCTGAAGGACTTGCACGAATGCAATCACCATGATGACGGAGAAGACAAGGATACCAATCGGTTCGAGTCGTCGACGCCCAACAGGAAACTGTCGACTGAGACGACTGATTTGCCATTGGACGAGCCTGTTCGTGGTCCACACGATCACTGTGCAAAGCAAGTCTAACGCCGAGTCGATCAGGGATGCGATGAGAGATAGTGAGGAAGAATAGGATGCAGCCATGCACTTGGCAGCCAGAAGAAGTATGTTCGCAATGACATTGACCTGTTGCGTTACGATTATTAGAATTGCTAGACCCGTTTAGATGTGGCGATCGACCAACATTTATCGCCCATTTTGCATGCTTTTCGCCTTGAAGACGTTCTTCTCTGGCCTCTTTTGGTAGTAGTTCTTGAAGACGTCCCCCGACCCCCTGAAGAGCACCATCTTGCTCCGGAATGCCATCGCGGTCACGATCTGGATTCATGCTCTCAAGGATGTCTTCGGCCATAGTCATGACAAGGGTATCCACCTCGAGCCAGGCATCTAAACGTTCGTTCTGGCTTTTGTAAAAGTTTCGGACTCTCTTACTCTTGATGCCCTTCAGGTCCTCATCGCTCTTGCGGTACTTTTCTAATTGCATACGGTCAACGCCTTCAGTCAGCTGGTTTTTGATCTTCTTCCTCTGATTTTGAGCAGTAACCATATCGACAACATCCCTGAATCTGGCAAACTTTGGTTTTTGCAGACCGTGTTCAATATCTCCGTTAGGGGGCGAATCGGGTTTGAAGACATTGGTGAGAGATCTCTTTCCAACCATTCTCGCTATGTAGGAACCGAGATAAGTCGAGAATAAACCAGAACATAGAAGCATGTTATATTAAATATCAAATCAGGAAACAGACATGACGACATTACTCTGACCCAGTTTACCTTGGCCAAAAGCTTCATTTTGAGCCGCAAGCTCCCTCTAGTGCCCTGATGGGTTCAGCTCTGCCTGAGGTAAGTCTAGAATTGTGCCTGATTGCTACTATAAGCTGAATTGGCATCAATATATTGCGCGTAGAATGAAATCGTGTAAGGTGCGCCGGAATCCAATGATGTCTTACTTTGTAGTAGTAGTCTTCTAGATCTAGGTGCGCTGCCTCTTCAGGCTTAGCTCCTCCAGGTCAGGCAGCCCGTCTCGAGCCGCTTGACTAATCATGAATAACCATTTACCATACCGTCCCACGCACTATACTTCGTAATGGTCTCCATTACTAAAAGTTGTGGCCCTGCCGAAATTCCTCTCTTACCGAATTCCATTTCTCAGGGGCTCGGATCCGCTGTATGCAAAATAAGCATTGGAGTTATAAATCCTTTCACATCTAACGAAGTTGCTTTCTTGTAGATAAAAGCCGTCCTTTGCGATGATATTGTCCACAGTCAGTGCCGCTTGCAGCTTGAAAATTGACACCTGCACTGAACTTATGCATCATGGTTGCTGCTCGTCAGCGTGGACATGGGGTAATATATGGACGGCAGTCCTGCGTAGGATCGTGAACGTTCAATCTGCGAACACTAGGACGGTTTTCTTTGCAGAAGGCCGAAGAGAAGGAGGGGGGAATTTGTGGTTTGTGAATGTGGTGAATGTTGATGTTGGGGCAGATATACAGTACCCAGTCAAAAGTATTGGCGCATATCGTGTTTTACGCGTAAAGTGGTTTCTTTGAAATATTTATTGCTTGATCAAAACAGCTCATAACTACTTGAGATTTTATATATAGATAGAGATTTGATAGTTAAAACTTTTTTTCATATATTATTTTATTACTAGTGTGCTTGATCAAGACTTAACTCGTGATTAAGTTGTTATATTTCATTTTTAATAATTTTTAGGTAACAACTCTATCAAAAAAATTCCTCAAAATTTTCAAGTCTGCTTTGTCTCTTATCTCTCTCTTCCACATAGTATTAAGATAAAAGTTTTTATATATAATTCATTTTCTAATATTTTATAACAACTTAAAAACACTTTTTAGATAGTTTATTACCTAGGAAAAGTAGTTAGCTTAAATTGAAAAGTACGTTTTTTGGTGCAAAAGTGGGGTGTTGAGCCAATACTTTTGACCTAGTACTGTACAGGCCCGGCGACAAAAATGGCGGCATGAAGTTACACGACCGGGGAGATGCAACCGGTGTCCGAAGCGGCGGCAAAGGCCGCCTAAAACAGCGTCCAACGGCCGGAACCTAGAGTTGAGAGGTAGCCAATCTCCATTCGTTCCAAAGTGGTAAATGAAATCTCTCGGCTTCCTGATACGGCTAGCTGCCGTTACTAGCTGTTAATTATCTTCTGCGACAATACTCAGTATTTTGGACCTCAGGTCCAAAGACTGTTTCACACGGAGACACAGCTTTAGGATCCTCGGGATGCATGGACTTACGAAGAGCAGTTCTGCTCTCTTTGTAAATGTCTCTGCAAAGGAGATACATCACCGTCGACGAAGAACTTGGGAAGAAAGATGACGATCATCGAGAGGGGAGGCGGTCGGCAATGTCCAGCCCAACTACAACAAACTTTACATGGCGAGGACCACGACGAAAAAGAATTTTGCTGGCCATAGCGGTCTTCTCCATCCTATACATCTTCTTCAAGAACCTTCCTAAAGATGCTGCTACGGCAACACGCCGTCAAGGGCTCAAGTCCCCCACTGTAGGATCCTCAAGACAGGCGCCGTCAGCCCCCAAAGGCCCACCTCCTCGGTCTGACAGCTCTGTGGACGAGCGACGCTATTTCGAGGGCCCTATCAAATACTACCGCCTTTCAGCTTCCTTTGGTGCCGGGCTCGGACCCGTTCATGACAATCGAAATGTACTGTTTGTGGTGTCGAACCTCAAGAGCGCATCAAGGATATTGCCATTGGCATGTGACATGTCGAAGCAGAACAAGAACAGAATACACTTGATGTTGACGGGAAGGGATGATATTGCAATAGAGGATATTCAGAAAATCAATGGCGTTACCGAAGCCGACTGCTCCATCAGGTGGCATGATGGAAGGCCAGACTTCTCTGTCTACTCCACGGACTATCGAATGGAAGTGAGTGTTCGAGCTAGCCTGGGTCACATCACTTCTGTCATGAAACCAAGAGTGGTATTGGTGGATAGTCCGGAGCGAGAAGACACATTCTTCACTACAGGAATAAAGGATAAAACAAGGGACTTGGGCCTGCCATTGATCGAGCTACCAGTCAATGCTGCTGAACAGCTACAATGGATATCCAAGCTTGACGGAAGCTCTTTGAAAGCTTGGAACGAGATAAATATCGAGATACTCATCCATTCCCCACCAGAGTCTTCTGGCTCACTCATTCGACTGCTGAGATCGTTGGAAAGTGCAGACTACTTTGGCTTTCCCCACCCGCGACTTACGATCGAGTTGCCAAACAATATGGATCCCCCCACTTCGCAATTCCTATCCAGCTTCCGCTGGCCTCCTTGGTCCCACCGCGGAAACAGCAAATTGACTCTCCGTCATAGACTGCTGTCCAATCACTTGGACGCCACCCAAGCCTCAATCCGTCAACTCGAATCCTTCTATCCATCTAACGTACCCCAATCCAACGTCCTCGTCCTCTCACCTCAGGTGGAGCTCTCTCCTCTGTATTTCCACTACCTTGTGTACACTCTTCTCGACTACAAACATTCAAACACCGCGCTACATACCTCGGAAGGCATTATGGGCATTTCCCTCGAAAGACCCTTTACCACCCTCAGCGGCAAAGATTCCCTCTCCATACCCGAAGAAGCATCAAGCAAACCTCTATTCCGCTATCAAGCTCCAAACAGCAACGCTGCGCTCTACTTCGGCGACAAATGGGTAGAGTTGCATTCGTTCCTCTCCAATCGTTTCGCAGTCGACAAAGACCTCCACAAAGACAGCGATGCCGCATACCCCATCTCACAGGCATACCCTTCGTGGCTAAACTACGTGCTCGAACTCGCCCGCGCAAGAGGCTACACGATGCTCTATCCAACCCTCTCATCCTTGGAAGCCGCGCTCGCAACAATCCACACCGAGCTCTACCATCCTCCAGAAGAACACAGCGACCACACCACTCCAACCATGGCCGAAACCCCTCCCAGCAAAGAAACCCCCCTCACCGCCTCCTCGGAACCCATCGAGATCACCCACGGCCCCAGATTCGAACCCCCAGTTGCCTCCGGCTCGCTCCTCCACCTCCTAAACCCAAAGCTCTCATCATCTGACTCCGGCGGACCTCTGCCCCAGCTGTCCGACCTCCCCATCCTTTTATATACAGGCGAATACCTCCCTCAAGGCCAGGTCTCACTGAATCAAGCCGCGTTCAGCTACGCGGAGGACTTTTCTCGAGACCGAGGAGGCTGTAACACCGCCGGCAGTAGTGGTGGTGAGGAGGAGTCCGAGAAGAAGAAGAAGCAGCAGACGAGGCCAACGAGAAAGCCTTGGAGCGCGGATGATTTGTTTTGTCTTGAGGAAGGGGAGATGGAGGGGAGCTTAGGGGTGGGGAGGATGCCTCCTTCTACGCAGGAAACGGAGGGCGCGGCTCAAGAAGAGGATGGAGGAGAAGAGCATGCAGGGGGACCTGTGGACGTGGACAAGGATGGATGAGGCTTGATGGGTAAACGGGCAGCAACCGGAGGGAAAGGGCGCGGCTGATGGGGGTTCTGGAAAAGTTCTGGGCCAGGAGCGGGAACCCGTTTCATTACTTTCACATAGGACGTGGAATTTTAGATTTTTTTCCCCTTTCTCTTAATGCAGGTGAAAAACACGTGTTTCTCAGTCATCTGTCTGAAGCTCAGCCTCGCAAAATGAAATATAAGACTTGGGCCCTGAATTCGGGATAGACTCGAAAGAACAAAAATTCGTGTGGAATTCACATGTAAGCCGTTTCTGAGATTTCGTTACTCGCTCTCGCTCACTCCCATTCCCACTCCCACTCTTTCAAGCGGCAGCTGAGCGGGATCGAAAGAGAGAGAGAGAGAGAGAGAGAGAGCGCGCTGATGTTTTTGGAAACTCCGCTGCGCCGTAGCTTGTGTGGATGGCATGACTCTGAACTGCAGAGAAAAGTAAAATATCCCCGCCCATATACGTTGGGACTTCGTAGCTCGGGTCCCTTTCCTTCATTAGATGATCGTCAGAAGACATGGTGCTCATTGGACATGAGCAATCACGTCGTTGGCATGAGATGAGATGCCGTCGTTGGTTCCCGTTTGCGTTTTCTGTCTGAGAACCGGGCAAGGCCTGATAGCCGCAGGTGAGAAGGACGAGGTCAGCGCCGATCCACAACCCCGGAACGCCGTGCGCTTCCACTGCTTCCCTCGTTCGGTTCTCATTTGAAGCCCAAGGAAATAGTCCTTGTGCTCCCAAAACCCCCTTCCTTTGCGCCAACCTCCGTCCTAGAGCTGCGTCGTGTTCGCCCTTTTCAAGTGTTAGGATCTGGCATAAGGTCTATTCATGCAAGCGATCTCGCGACAGACACTCTGCCATTCCATCTCCCGCTTGATACCTCTACTCCTGTCCTTCCCTTCACCTTTTTCGTTGCCTGCCCGTTGAAGCTGAAGATGCTCATCCCACTTTAGGAGCTCATACACAAAACGAAGATGAGGCTGAATGATGACGTTAAGGCGGCGGGCTCGGACGAAGCAGCTTTGAAGATGGATGTTAGAGTGGGACGAAGCGAAGAACTTGGATCTAGACAAGGTCTAGTATGGTGCCGAATGGAGGTCCAGATGTCTGGTTTGGGAGTAGGACCAGGGTTCACTTACTAAGCTCTAGGAAAACTGAGACCCATGCTTGCCATCACTTCGGCGATACAGATGGTAGCAGAACGACTGACGCCAACGCGGCAGTGGACGAGGGTTGCTGTGTTGTCCTTCTTGCCTTGGCCTAGAAACATCAGGTTGGGATGGTTAGCCACTTTACTACGATGTGCCCTTCCGGTTTGGGAGAGAGAGGTAAAGCTCACCAATAAACTCCAAACACCTTTCAAACTCATCCGTCAGCGGATCAATGCCATTGTCCTGGACCTTATCCACCAACACCAGATTTTCTGCTCCCCATCTGTCCTTTTCCTTTTGATCCCACGATACCGGCTCACCAATACTGAGAATCCGGCTAATGCCCATACTACGCAACAACTCCGGGTTATTTGCATGCGTCAAGTTCCCTAAATACATATAAGGTAGGATCCTGCTGGGTAGACTTCCATCCATTTTGCTGAGCCATGTAGGCGGGTCGTCTGATCCCTTCTGCGCTATGAGTCTGCCCCTACGTGCGGGACTTTCAGATAAGATGCGTTCTTGGATGGAAGTGAGCAATGCAACATCACATGGGTACGCGAAGAAGTTACGCTTTCGTTCACAGTGCATCTGAAGCCAGGCGGCGTGAACCGGGACTCCTTCCGCATACATATAGTAGGCTAAGGAGAGAAGGGTGGATTCTGTATAGCCGTCTGCACAGTGGATAAGGACTTTTCGCGGTTCGGGAGGGGCGAAAGATGTCATTTGGATGTCGCCATCCTGATCTTTTGGGGATTGCTGGCGGGTTGAAGTGGATATAGACGTGATGTTGTCTGGGTGAGTGAGATCGTAAATCCAGCGGCACATGCATAGGAGCCCATCGACTTCAGCTGTTGACCATGATGGGGGAAGGATACTTCCGGAGGAAGGGAAGTCGACATGGACAGAGTCTGAAGATTCTAGTTGTTGGAGTCGTGATGATAGACATTCGTCATCAGGAACTTGTGCTTGGTCACCTGTTTCAATAAAAACATCGAAGATATTTCCCGAGTGGTTCTCGGCTACTGAGTTCCAGTCCGGTGTTGGTCCTTGGTAAACGCCTTGAGTGAACTCGGAAGCTTTGGACATCTCGCACATCTCGTCTCGTTCCCATTGCAGGAAGTCCATTGACTGAGCAGTCGGCTTGCCAGCAGAGTCAACTGCGATAAGCTCCGGATGCTCACGTTCCACTTCTTCAAAAGGCGTAGTCAGGACGAACGTGTTAAAATGCTCCAAGCATTGACCACTAGACTCAAGCTCCTTCCTCCATCTCCGTTGAACAATGGACGCCCTTTCCGCCACAGATTTGATGATTCTCTGATCTGTGGTCTGGTCCCCATAGACGATAATGTCGGACACTCTGGCAATCTTCGCCGCCTGGATGTGAAAGTTACGAACCGAAAAGCCTTCTCGCGGATCACATTCCAAGAAACCCTTATCATTGTTATCACATAAAGATAAAATCTCGTCTGGAGCAACAGATCCTTTCAGGCGTGACACGCTTAAGTCTCCCCCTGCTTTCACAATTGTGATTGCTCGAAGACATTTTGGTGTTCTTCGTAGCCATTTCTTCTTGGCAACGAAGAATGCAAGCTGTATCTGATTTTCCGCATGCAACCCATGAAGCCATGGAAATACCTGATGGGGGTCTGGTAGAGGAGTGGTAGAGATTTGTTCTAGAGCCAAGGACAGGGTTTTGGCGCTGATGCCGAAGACTGGAGGGGTATTGAGAAGCTTGGTATGGGAGGTTGCAGGGTGCAGCACCGAACGAGGTTGGGCAGTGGACGACTTTGCTTGGGGAGAATTCGGTGGAGTGATCGTCTGGGAGGACGGAGGAGCTGAACCAGCAGGACAGTAAGGTATGTGTTTGTTCGGCACCGGGGTAGAAGTTCGAGGGATATTCAGAGTGAGGGCAGCACCCAATGGTGGAGGTGTCGGACTTTGTCTTAAAGGGACTTGATGTTGCTGGACGACGACAGTCGCCATCTTCTGATCGGGACAGGCCGAGCTGGCTATATACGAAGAGTA
This sequence comes from Endocarpon pusillum Z07020, assembly GCF_000464535.1. NCBI lineage: Eukaryota > Fungi > Ascomycota > Eurotiomycetes > Verrucariales > Verrucariaceae > Endocarpon > Endocarpon pusillum. The sequence continues at coordinate 273,923 of NW_006916644.1, forward strand.
TCACACGATCTGACAGCACATTTCCTGTTGCTCCCCTTAAGGTTGGCGGCTCTCGCTTGGTGGGCACGCGATAAAGAACTGTAGACTGGATAATATGAGGCTAGACAAGCTTCACCGACGAGCCCCGGTTATTGAATCGACATGTGTAGAACCCTATGATGGATTGGCTAATTAGGAACCGACGTCGAAGAAGGGACATTATGCCGGTCTTACCTTCGTCTCAAAACGACAATACAAGCATACAGGAAGTTGGGGGCAAGCAGATTGGATAAAGAGGATGAAAGAAGGTAGAGAAGATTCAGAAGAAGTGTGTTTATAAGGGTGCCTTGCTATTAGGGTGCCAGTAACAGGGAATCTGGTGAGAAGAAGAAGAACAGTATTCCACCACAGCAAGAAGCATTCACGGAATGCAGGGTGAGGTTGTTGCGACCCCGCGATTGATTAGGACGACTTGGTCAGAGATTGGCTCGAAGGGACAGTAGTAGGGCCAACGCTGAGTCAAGCCACCACCAGCGAGGTGACAGGGAAGATGTTTGGGAGGTTGGATGCACAAGCGTATGTGGAGCATTGACTGCATACCAATGGGGCCGAACATATTCTTGTACACTGCATGAAGCGAGTGCTCGGCCAGCCTTCCTCGTAGCACAACAGTGCATGGTGGAGGTGGATAATTGGTGGATAACTGACGATCCTTTGATCCAGGTCAAGGCGGGGAAATTCTGAGCTGTAAGCTGTTAAGCTTTGAGGGTTGACGGTTGAAATGGTGAAATGGAGGGGAGCAAAATGTTCGTTTCATGCCCAACCCAGCGAAGCAGATCCGCCATTTTTAGGTATGCCATCTAGCCACTTCCAGGCTAGCCGGGGCTAGTCAAGGCTATACTAAGTAGTACTTGATCGCCACATTCCGTGGCGCGGGAAGGGTTTGCAGGGGACGTGCACCCTCCTGGTCAAGCCCCTAGCTAGCTTAGAGGAGGAGTAGAGAACTGCACTGCGGCTTTCCAGATGCCCCACCATCGCCCCCCAAAAAGACTATCACCTACGACAGACCTCCAGCAGAGGAGGTGGTGTGTTCGTACGAATGTGTCCCGTCCTTCGTACTTTCATAAAGGACCCTCGGCACAGTCGACAGCTTCAAGTATACACGTTCAATCAAGAAACACCGGTCAGATCTAGGTTAAACCCCCCAGGGTATCACTTATACCTGCTCTGTCGATGCACCTCGGTCGAGATAAAATAGTCTCCCCAGAATTGCCTTGATCTTTGAGAACCTTGACTGGATGGATACCAGACTTGCTGAAATTGAGGATCGAATTAGAGTTTCCATCGTTCCGGACCCCGCAAGGGACATCCGCACAATATCCACCATAGCAAGTACAAAGACTTGAGAGACAACTAGATTGAGAGCTGCAGTGCATGCATAACATGGTCAACGACACGTAGAGAAGCGATTCTGACCATCGTCAAGCTACACCCGACTCGGAGCATACCTCTCAGCTTTGGATTGCAACTCGTGGGCGAGCCGAAGCAGGTAGGCATGGGCCAGATCCGGTGGAATGCCGTCGAATGCTCTTGTAATCTTCTCCACATCTCGTCTGCCATTCTCATATGCTTCAAGATCACGGTTGCCGTACACGTCTTTACCAGCTGCGTAACCTTTGGTCAGATTACGGAAGAAAACGTTGACCGCGATCGACACTTTTTGCAGAGGTGCTGCTGTGTGGGCCCACAGTGGAGGAATGAAAAGCACATCTCCAGGTCGCAGTATGACTTCATGTGGGTGTGTGCCAGCGATAGGAACGATGTCATTCGGATCGCCGTCCTTGAATATTTCGAGATTTGACGTTGTTGACCCCGGCGGAAAGTCAAGCTGCACCATATCCGCGGGAGGAAATAGTATCAGTCGCTTTGAACCCTGTATCTGACATAGCATATTAGCCATGATATCCACGTGCAACCACATGGCCACGTCGCCGGTGATCCGTAAAGGTGAACTATGATAGGTATCCGCCGCTAATCGCAGTTCTGGAGGTAATCCAAAATCTTGCGCTATCTCTGGGAAGTCCAGGTCCAGGTTAGCAACCTTTTTGCTTGGATCAGAAGCCGATATCGACCGAAGATATTGATGCCCGCCATTGTAGGCTTCGTCCAGGAAGACGCCAAATGATTTAGTCACGTATGTGAAATCTTTTCGTTGAAAATTCATGCTTCTGCCATCTGCTTCGTGAACTACCACTTGTCTGTCAGTACCAACTTTCCTTGAGAGGTACTCCTTTGTCCAAAGTGTCCTGCAAGGTCCAAAATCCAAACCCTCAAGGATTCTGGGCTGCGACTGCTTGACAAGCCCAAGGAAATCTGCCACTGTTCCGCTAGGTATTCTTTCAACAGCGGTCTGCTGGTCTTGCTGACTCTTAACATGAGACAAACTGTTCTGCAAAGGGGGATCTGTGCTACAATCCACCAAGGCCCAGTCAAGGCAAGCTGGCGCCGTCGATTCATACAGGATGTAGAAACCCGGGTTCCAGTAGGTTCCGAACGAAAAACAGACAGCACCACCACCTACAATAAGAACCTCCGTACCGGCACGGTCAACCACGGAGTTGCCAACCAGCATGGGTTTTGGATCGTTGGACCCTCGTCGCACATCAACCTTAGATACATGCAACTCGAGCTCGTTCCTTGCATCTGCGCCAGTGAAATTGCTTACATCCAGCGACAGGACCTCGTAAGCATTTTGGATACAACCCGATGATGCAATGCCTCCAATCAATAACAGCTGACCTGGAGCAAGACTGTAAGATGCACCGAATCTCCCGAAGAACAACTTAGCACCAGGATCAATCTTCAAAGAACAGGGCGCGAAGGCAATGGCGAGCACGCTTCTATCTCTATAGACGAATGTCCATCTCCATGAATCTTGAAGTACCACACCGTCAGCCCGCATGCCACCAGAAATGACACCAAAGTCATCGCCGAGGGCGACACATATGGTGCCAAATCTTGGCTGCGGGCGACTCCCGAAAACCGGAAGCGTTCTCCACCCCGTTGCTCGATCCCATAGAAGTACATCATGCTCAACTTGATTGGAAGCACTCTTGCCCCCAAAGACGAGAAGTCCAGGGATCGAATTTGGAAGCATGACTGCCGTGGCGCTGTGCCGAAATCGTGGAGTTGGTAAATCCTGTACCGAATCCCACCCTGTTTCCGTTTGCAGGTAACAGTCTTGCATTGCAGCTGATGGGGATGTTCGCCCCCCTATCAAAATTGAGTAGCCGTTGATTAACCTTGTGATCGTATGACACTGTCTTGCAGAAATTCTCTGCGGAGGGAGATGTGCACGGTCCACTCGAGTTTTCGGTAACCCGTAAACGTCTGAAGAAGACGTTCGACCTGTAGATATCATTCCTCCATGGTGTACCCAAGCTGTATTAGTATAGCCAGGTCCGACAGGAAGTCTCAAAAGCGCACCACTCCGACGACGACCTTTCAATTTCGGATTTTCGACGAATTCTAAACCATAAGTGCCTCTTGGTTGATCTGAAGCAGATGCTGTTCTGGTGGAGACGTTAGATCTTGCTTCCTCATCAGCACCACCCGGCTTTTCCTGTAGTACCCGCTTCGTACGGGCTGTCAACAAGAAATAATGCGCCGCGAAAAGAGCAAACTCTTCCCATTCGTCAAACGGTTCGATGCTATCAAGCTGAAGGCGCTGAGAAGGTGCTAGGAAGGATTGATCGCTCCATAACTCCCAAAGATTGACCAAATCCACACGGTCCCATCCAGCATCATGGAATCGCTGAGTTTGCGTGTGCGAATCAGGGTATTTGTGGACTGATCGTAGTGGAGTATGCAGCTTTTGGAAGTGCCCCAGCATTGTTTTGGCAAATGGATGATCCGGGCCGTCAGGCAGACACTGCTCCAGAAGGCCAAATGTTACGTCTATTTCATGTCAGCAGGATTTCACTACCTCAAGGAGCCAGACTTTCCTGCAGACAGTGTCCTCGCCCAAGCGATCAGTGCATCAGCGGCATTCGGATCCATATAGGTCACAGATACCTCCGCTATACACAGGACTGAAGCTTCGTCAATGTTACCAAGAGACCTGATGGCAAGGTCCAGACTCTGAAGGTCTCTCAGATCACAGCCAACGGCATAGTACTGTTCGCTATCCATCACGAAATTTTGCATCGAACCGTGATTTGGCTTAACGAGATCCACGAGAACAGAAGTCTCCTTGATTATGTTTGTTTTCGTGATCATGAGCTCCATATAATCCACGTCCACAAATAGCACATTGCGACAAAGACCTGGCTCTCGAGCAAGCCATTGAAATGGCAGTGGATCACTTCGAGATGATTAGAATCTCACCTAGCAAACATCGCCAATAATAAACCCTTACTCACTAGCCACAACCCAAGTTGATGACCACTTTCCGCTGCGTAGATTGCCGTTGCAGAAACGCTTTCACAACGCTGTCAATTGCTTGCATGCGTAGCCAATATCCTCTATTGATTGTTGGCGACCTTCTCTGAGGCTTGCGAACGAAGTATTGGAAAAAGTGCGGCTTTGGATAATACAGCCTTTCCACACTTCTTTTGGAAACAATGCTGCTGTTGTTGGTGGCCATGATGAGGCCAGCATTTTTCTCCAATTTCATGCCTGGAGCAGAGCTACTTGAGTCTGACGGCAATAAATTTGAGCTTGCCATTGCACTGATCTCATCGTGGTTTGCCATATATCAATGACTTTGTACCGTGACTTGGTGAAAACAACTTCAAGAAATCGAGAGATGCTCAGACTAATTAAGCAGCAAGGAAGAGGTAGTTACCGGATAAACTTCGGATATGACATGTCGGGGTGAATATTCCTCAATTGTCCTGCGAATGAACTCAGGGTGTCTCTAGACATACTGCGCGATGCAAGAATCCGTATGCCAATGCTTAGCAATAGTGCTGTCGTTACTATGCGTGGTCGATTCTCATGGCTACCACCCTAAACCCCAAGACTTGCCCAAAGATCCTGACTGGGCTACTGTGCACATGGCCGGTAAGCATCCCTTCCTGTTGGCGATGACGCTTTTCTCAATCAACTCGTTCTGTAGAAGAACATCATATCGAGAACTTTGACCCTACTTCTTTCTTCGTCCTCCACGACTTCAACTCGGACGGCCATTGGGATGCCCGCGAAGTTCGCCTCTTCTACGGCTTTGACTCTGACCCCAGCCCCGGTTTCGAAACCACCGAGGAGCACAAGGAGCACGCTATTCGCGACGTGTTTGCCCTTTTCGACCCAGACGAGACGGGTACGATTTCCAAAGAGCAATGGATGAAGCACTACTCTGAAGGGAGGCGGTTACCAGACTTCGGACTGGGCCCGGGACATCATGGTGATGACGAGTATGAGTACGAGATTCACCACTTTGAGAAGTTTCATGGAGAGGATACAAAGGAAGAAGATCTGACACATCCGGAGGATATTGCGCACTTTAAGAAACATGATCGGTTGGAGGATGAGCAGGAGAAGTTGGCGGCATTGGAGAAGATGAGTATTGTGGAGGGGAACATTCCCTTGAAATTTAGGAAACAGCAGTGAGCCGAATCCTACATGGTTTAGCATTCGAAATGCATCTAGGCGGCGCACGGTGGGAGATATGCAAACGGACGACATAGCCTGCAACGAGTAAGTCACCCATTTCCCATTACTCCTGGTGATATTGGCTTGGGCTCAATGTGGATGTCGAAGACACAGTGCATAACTCCTGGCGCATAAGTCTTCACTTGCTCGACATGCGAGCATGAAGCTGCTTTCGTGTCTCCGAGTTGTGAACGGAAGTGCAGGAGAACCGATTCCCTTTTCCCCTCTATGTCCCAAATGTCCACGTTTTCATGAACATGAATCCAACCACCTTTCTTCTGGTCTAGCATGTCTATCGCGTCGTTCCACGACATTCTCGAAGTCGGCAGCAGGCCCAGGTTGATATGCCGGACATCCAGCCACGAGCAGCTGTCTCCAGATTCCACCATCCTCCCACTCAGCGCCTTGATCTTCGTCAAAATCTCTCCGGCCCATTGGTTATCTCCCTGAAACACCACCATCCTCAGCTTCGAGTCCTGTCCAAGCTCTGCCACCAATACTTCAAGCGCATCTTGCCCAAACCTTCCCTCTCCATCACGCACCAAGCCCTCGTCACCGACATTTAAAACCCGAACTGCCCACCCGTTCCCTTCACAGCCCCTTCTCAGCCCTTCCACGCTCCACCCATTGACCTCCCAACCAAACACCCTCCCAATTCCCCTCTTCAGGTACGAAAAAGCGAAGTACCCTATCCCCACATACATATCCACCACTGCAATCTCCCTCAAATCCTGCTGCAGCATCCCATCTGCACCATCGAGACCGTCAAATGTCCCTTTACTGAGAATCCGGGCTTTTTCGCTGATATTGCCACGACTGAACATTGTCCATAAAGGAGCCCAGGTCTGGAATATACCACCATTTTGGGTAGTGTGGACCCAGAAAGCAGCGGAGAAATCGGCCTCCAAAGGTTGAGCGGAAGGGTCATTGTCACTGCTCAGTAGACTCCGCGGTCCGAAGTCTCCAGATAGTGGAACTAGACCAGATGGAATTCTAGTGGTGTTTGAGATGCCATGGGGAGTTAAGGAGGAGATTGGCGCGTTGATCGCAATGTGGGTGACACCTTGGTGTTTAAATGCTTCTATGATAAACTTATAGAAGATTTGCAGATCTCCAGAGCTGAGTTGTGAGATAAATGCTGTCCAAGTTGGTGTGGTGGAAAAGATATTAGTAGGGAGAAGCAAGAGTGGTGGATAGAGAGTGTAGCGTTTTGGCATGGAGGATAGTAATGAGCCGAAATCATTGCTGGCCTCTTGTGCGGTATCCTGATTAGAAATATAGTGGTGAAGAAAAGTGTAGAATGCTTTTTGCAGCGGATTGTTGTGTTGAGTGCTTGATTTGACTGGAGGTTGAGCTCTGAAAGTTGGCATCTTTACCGATGCTGCTCATCATTAATTGCAAGACACGACTTTATACCACATCCATCGCATGAATTCTGCTCATTTGGAGTTCCCTTGGTATGTTGAATGGTGGAGAGATATTAAGCATCTGCATAGGTACAAGAGGGGGAATGAATATCCGCTTGCGTTCGAGACTATGACAACTTCCTGGCCGAAGTTCAGCTAGGCACACGTGGGAACCATTGCGGAGGGAGACTTGCGTTCTTTAAGGAAATGAAAGTGGCGGTTTGTGATTTGTAATGGAGGAGCGGTTATTCTTGAGAGGCTCATTTGCTTATCATATGTTAGACAGAATTGGTAGCCGCTGGTCAATCGATTTGATGCTGCCTAAAAGACACTGGACGACAATCTGCGAACGTGGTGTGAGGGAGGTTCAGGACGATTACTAATTAGCAATAAACTTACCGAGTGGGGAAAACACTACCAACACTGCTACCTACTCAACTGGGCAATTGGACATGACTCTTGGTCCTCGTATCGTGCTTGATGATCTCCCAAGTACTCGAAAAGCGATCAAGAGCGTCCACTTAGCTCGACGGCTGACATATCTCGGACCTCCAGTAGTGCAGTCGCTGGGGAGGTAGAGGAGGTAGAGGAGGTAGGTATATCTTGTTATGTCTTGTTTTATATAGAACGACCGGTGGACGCAATTGAGTCTCGACGAAATGAGGATAATCTTTGCCAACCCAAGACTCCTCCAAGCCTTGTACAGATTGCCTTCACATTCTCAACCATACACGGTTCGCCGGAAAATGTCCGTGACGTTAATGGTGTATTTCACAACGCCTCCGCCGCTAAAATAATGATACACAACCGCTCAGTGTAAATTTGCAAATCATCGATCGTCCTGCCAGCTGAATCTTTGCGCGGCTTGCTGTGGTGGCTGCGGCTCAGCACTGATACCCTCCTCTCTAAACCTGCTACCCCTGCTAACGCTCCTCCTGGGCACTGCGGGCTCTCCTCCGCGTGGTTGGGGTAGAGCTAGATGTGACTGACTTGCAGAATTATTCAATTGAGTTGGCTGAATAAGCGGGCTGGGCTCATGAGGACTGAGTGGCTGAGAGCGCGACGCGCCTGTCTCCAGAGCGCAGCTATTTTTTCGAGAATGATTTGTTGGACTCGGCTCATGCGGACTTATGCCGCTGATGCCTGATGACTGTGTGCCTGAACCAAGACCGGTGGGATTGAAAAGAGTGCTGCTGGGGCTGACATTGCTGCCTGACCTTCCGCCGACCTGGGCGGGGCAATATGGTGGTAATGAAGGAGACTGTGAGGAACGGTTTAGGTGTCGAGGTATGGAGTTTCTCGAAATCGAATCTCGATTTCCCAGCTCGGCCAGGGCGGTTGCGTTTCTGGCCTTATCGGCAGCGAAGTAGGAGGAAGGCACCTCGGCCGGCATTTCAACTGGCGTGTTGCCTTGGAGCTCGAAACGACAAGCTGATTTGTCTGCAGGCACCTCCAGCGGATGGCGTTTGTCTGCAAGAAGCTCACTGGCTGTTGCTGCTGGACCTTTACTTCCGTCCTTGCGCTTTCGCTTGAACAAGCCCTTCTTCTCCGGGGGCGATTCAGAAGCATTACTCCGCTTTCTTCGGAAGTAGAGCAATAGAAGCAATCCAATGGCGGCCACAACTGAAAGCCCAATGCCAATCCCTATACCAGCCTTGGCGCCGGTTGACAACCCACCAGCCGCATCTCTTGGTGGGCCTGCAAATATGCTGTCTTGGGGTCTGGTGATGCTGGCCAGGTTGACACGAGTCACGGCATCATTGGCGAATTTCGCCTGTGAGATGGAGAAATTGTTTCTCTCGTAGTCAACAGCCAGGTACGATTCTTGCAAGAAAACACGTCCAATGGTGAACTGTGTATTGTTGGAAGCTCTGCGGAGTGGGAAATAGTTGACTGCGGGAGACGAAAAGGTAGTATTCAAGGCAGGGAATGGGAAGGACAATTGCTGATTGAAAGCATTGTAAGGCAAGGTTATATCGACAGTATTAGGTGACTCGGGCAGATCTGCAAGGGTGAAGGTGAAGGTCATGTTCCAATCTGATAAAACACTCGGATCGGTTCCATTGCCGTAGAGATAAAGTTGTAGGGTTTCATTATATGTGAGATTGAAAGCCATGGCAAAAGCATCGCATACTTTTCCTGGCAACCAAAGAAATGGTGTAGAGGAGTCGATGGTGAAGAGCTCAGCTTGTGAACTTTGGAGAAGAGAGAATGTTTCTTGAGTCCAATTTGGTGTTGTGGCCGAAGTCGAGAGAGGGTTAGAGGAAACTGATATCGCGTTGATAGAGACAACTGGCTCAAAGTCACTCGTCATGTTAAAGGATACGTCGTTAGGGACAAAGCGGTTAAGGTCAACGCCGCCGAGGGTGAGAGAAGCTGGAACCCCTTTCAAGCCTAAAGAATGTGAGATCGTTCTCTAAGAGAGAAACTAGAAGCTTACGATAATAAGCACCAGCCGTATATCCGTAGCTGTAGCTGGGAATGGCGCTTTGATTTTCCACCATGCTAGTCAGAAATGTTGCCTGGTTCTTGTTGGAAGAGAAGTTGGAAGGTATTATCCCCAAACCGAGAGAGCCAAGAAGGAATTCTGTGCTATTCATCACGCCCACAATCTGATCAGGTACGGATATAGCATCTCCAATCGCGATAGTATCGAGTCCATAGTCCGCCGATCCTGTGACCCCGAGCGCAGGCTGGAAGTTCAACGCATACGGTCCTATCGAGGTCCATGTCGACGACTCATTTGCCTTGAATATTCCTCCTCTCTTGGATACGCAAGCGGTAGCTGGTTGATAGGAATCAGCAAGAGGACCACGAAGAGACTGGATAGCATCAGGACCTACTCTCATCACAGCCAGATGCTCCTATCACCCAGATGTCATGACTTAGGGTGCTGGGGAATGATGATACCCATTGCTGTGGAGAGCCCACTCGGATGTTCACTCTGCAACGCGAAAGTCAGGAAGTAAAATGCCTGCATGAGGTTTTTCTAACGTACGGACTCCAAGTTCCATCATATCCGAACCTGCGGCACCGTCAGAATTTGGTACAATTTTCCCAGCTGCAGGTAGACGAACCATTCCGTACTCACAGGTACCTGGACTGGTTGAGGATTTGCAGCACTTGAGAGACCGGACCAACCCAGCAATGCGACTGCTGTTGCAATGCCATAGTGACGCATGTTGCCCTCTCTGCACGGTGTCCCTCATTGCATGCCGCTTGAATATAGTCCTACCAGCTTCGGGCTCTTCTAATCCATTGTCTACCTCGGCGGGTGCAGGCGCACGAGTCAGGTATCAGGCACTAGCCGGTCGATTAGGACGATCCTACTGCACGTTGGAATGGAGGCTCGCTTAATCAGAGAGGTGTTCCATGAGGTCGCGAGTTTGAAGCTGCTCGAAAATGAGTGCTGAGTGGGGTTGGAACTGGCAGGGAATGGCGCGCAGGAGACAGAAAAGTCAGAGAGGGTCCTTAAGCCACTAGGATGGCTCAATGTACTGCACCAGCCAATCAGACCTCATTTGGCGGCATAAACGCTGACCAGAAAGCCTTGTTGTTTGGTCGAGCTGCTTGGCAATGGCGACCAGTTGACGAATGACGGACAGCTCGTATCTTGAGACAAAGCCAGAAACTTCCGCATGGCGGAGCGCAGCGGCGAGATTAGAATAGTAGTATGATGTCTGTGGGTTAGGCAACAGATCCCATGCAAGAGTTACTGAGGAACTCTCCTGTCCTGATAGGAATGAGTTTCTTGGATGCAACGTCGAGGATGCAAAAGTGGCTCTGCAGATTGTTGATGCACAGCTAATTAACTAACTAGTGGCACGATGCGTTTGTGGGGCCCTGTACTCTGGTAAGTGGTGGCTGCTTGTTTCCCGAAAGATGGGACAAGATGATGCTGCGCAACCAGCCCTCGTACCATTCAGACCAGAATGGGGCTACTTTAGGCACAAGATTTGGCATGATCCGGGAGAGTGACTGGACTGCTGCAGGCCAACAGCCTATCAGCAGGCGACCCAGAGCAGTCGGGAGTACAGATGCAATGCGCGATTTGTGTGATGCAAGCCACGAGGCTGACTTGATTAAACATAGGGTCCTGACGGGGGCCCTGCTCGGGGGCTCTACCAGAATCCACCACTAGCATTGCGGGCCCTGCTCAGATGATGATTCGCAACTAACTTAGAGGCAATGTCCAGTCCGACCATTTCACTTTTCCCCATGGTGGAACACTGAGGGAGACGTCGATAGACATTGTATAGATGCTTCCGCCCCAGCTGCTGAGCAGCAGTAATGAGCATGGTGATCTTGACAAAAGCAGAGGAAAACACGTGGTTGCTGTGGGAAAGTGGAGTCATCCAAGATCAGCTGGCGGGGGGGTCATTGCCTGTTCCAGGCTGTTCGCTGCACTTTGAAGGGGTGGCATCCATGTCCAAATGGCAAACACCATCCTTTTACTCCTGCCATGCAAGCACAGCATACATGCATGCATGCATACATGCATACATACGTACACAACCGAGATGTCTACCTGGCTACGAAGTCCTCACCCGATAATGTACAACATCCTTCAAGCAGTCCCAAGATCTGCCGTAGAACAACGATGGCTCGTGGTGCTCTCCAGAAGCCAGTGAAAGTGTTTCTGAAACTTTGCATCTCCGAGGCTGACTCGTGGACTACCTGGAGCAATAATTTGGTTAAACTGCCCAGCAGTCCACGAGTCCGTAGTGAGCACCAGATTGATGGCCGGCCTCAACGACGCCTCCGAAATGCTTGGTTGGCTAGGAAAAGAGCTTGGTAGAGGCCGGAACTCAGCCCCCATCACTAACTTAGTTGTCAGGCCTTACCTTAACTTAAAAATCCCCCAAGTCCAGTGTGTACATGGCATCCAGAATCGAGGAATCGATACAATAACTAGTTAGCATGGTCCGGCTCAAAACTATACAACTTCGACGTTTCTTCCCTTCCATTGAAGACTTGTAGCGGTTTTCAACCCTCTCACCTTCGTTTGACCCATTGAGTATTCCACAGTATTATGGAACAGGACCATCAACCATGAACGTGTCAATTTCCATTTTCGCTCGTTTCTAGTCCTTCTCTTCGCGAATTTTCCTATTGTAAGAGACATCCAGAATAAACAGCACGTTCCGCTATTGTCACAACCTTCGGACAATATGCGCGTGCGATTGTGCTTTTGTGGCTGCGCGCTGGCGCTGTCGAACATTGCCATTGTCACCGCTGGGCAACAGGCCGGTACTTCCCCTCTTGCCCCAAAAGCCCGGCATCAAACCCTGACACCAGTTCTAGCGAGACGTTTCCCACGAGATGAGTCCGACAGTCCCTCCTCAGGCTCCTCCATAACTCCCCTGTCCCCACCCTATACCAACTCCTCGACTTTGTCTTCGACCTTGTCCTCGACTCTATCCTCGACTCTGTCCTCGACTCTATCCTCGACTCTGTCCTCCACTCTATCCTCGACTCTATCCTCCACTCTATCCTCGACTCTGTCCTCGACTCTATCCTCGACTCTGTCCTCGACTCTATCCTCGACTCTGTCCTCGACTCTATCCTCGACTCTGTCCTCGACTCTATCCTCGACTCTGTCCTCGACTCTATCCTCGACTCTGTCCTCGACTCTATCCTCGACTCTGTCCTCGACTCTATCCTCGACTCTGTCCTCGACTCTATCCTCGACTCTGTCCTCGACTCTATCCTCGACTCTGTCCTCGACTCTATCCTCGACTCTGTCCTCGACTCTATCCTCGACTCTGTCCTCGACTCTATCCTCGACTCTGTCCTCGACTCTATCCTCGACTCTGTCCTCCACTCTATCCTCGACTCTATCCTCCACTCTATCCTCGACTCTGTCCTCGACTCTATCCTCGACTCTGTCCTCGACTCTATCCTCGACTCTATCCTCCACTCTGTCCTCCACTCTGTCCTCCACTCTGTCCTCCACTCTGTCCTCCACTCTGTCCTCCACTCTGTCCTCCACTCTGTCCTCCACTCTGTCCTCCACTCTGCCCTCGACCTTGTCCTCGACAATCTCCGCGACCTCGTCCTCGACTCTGTCCTCGGCAATCTCCTCGACCTTGTCCGCAACAGTAACCTCGACGACCTCCCTGACGGCGTCAACAGTCAGTGACAGTTCAAACACGAACGATACTACAAGCTTAACTCCAACATCAAGTCAACCGACAGATACATCGTACACAACTTCCCAAAACTTCTCGACGACAGGTAGTTATTCAGAAGATGGTGTCTCCACCATGGCCCCTAAACCAAACATTACGCTGTCGGACAGCTTCAACAGCAACAGTACCAATCTCCCCTCAAGTCTACCATCCTCAACAAACGACACCATCACCGCCTCAGACTGTTCAGGAGTAATAACACTGCAATCTACGCCGGTCGAGATTGTAACAGAGACCCTCACCGAGTCGTTTACAGTCACCGTGACTGCCACCGATCAAACCATTACCACCCCACCAATCGAGACTCCATTACCTCCTTGCGTAACTAGATTTTCGACACTATTGTCTATATCATCATCGGGGGACCAAGGTAACAACAATAACAATAACTCGGCAAAACAGGGCACTGAAACGTTCACAGAAGCTGATTTTACCAGTACTAGCGCACTATCAGTGGCCCCGCCACCAGGGCAAACCCTTCCAACCCCTCAATGGCAAACTCCTCCAGGCAAAACCCCTCCAACTCCACGTCCAACCACTCAAGGGAAACCCTCTCCAGGGAAAACCCCTCCACCTCCAGAGCAAAGCCGTCCGCCTTTTACTTCGACAATTTACGTAACCAGCAGGATTCCTGTGCCATACACGCCAATCCCAATTGGACCACAATTTCAGCGTCCCCCTGATCCGCACGGCATAACTGATCCTACACCAACAGCTCCACCAGATTTTAGTCCCAACAAGGAGAACGACAACAATAACAATAATGGCCAGGATAACAACAATCCCACCAATGAAAATAACAACAACAATGGTCAGAACGATAACAACCAGAACGACAACAACCGGAACGACAACAACCGGAACGACAACAACCAGAACGATAACAACCAGAACGATAACAGTCAGAACGATAACAATCAAGATGGTGGAAATTCAAGTCCTGGAATTGGTGGTATCATCGCCTCAATCATTAATCAGTCATGGATGCCCAGGCCAGCTCCCACAAACCCCACAAACAATGAAAACCCCTCCAGCCCGGCCCCAGGTTCATCTGCAGGGAAACAGAATCCAGAGAACCCTGCACCTGTCAACCCTGGCGCTGTTATCTCCAATATAATGAAAATGAACACGGCACTAGCGCCAGTATCTCCTCCAGCTCCAACAGCGCCGCCGGGGCAGTCAGGTGTGCCCGGTCAGTCGGGCCAGTCAGGACAACCTGATCAGTCAAACCCAAACATTCCCATTGTCATCTACCCGTCAGACGTTGTCATTGGAAATCAGGTGGTTCCCATACCTCCGCCGTCTGGGCAGCCTAAGGTTGTGGTTGTGAACGGCCAGTCCTACACAGTAGCAGCATCCGAAGTCGTTGGCCCTCAAACCATTGTACCTCTGCCGAATGCTAGTGGTTCTTCTCAGATACTGCCAGCCCCAGTTGTGATTGGTGGTGTCCCTGTTGTAGTCGATGGGACCAGCCACGCAATCATCTCTGGACAGACCTATGCTATTGGATCCTCTGCAGAACCTACCACAATTGTGGTCAATGGACAGACGATCAGCATTGGATCTAACGGAGTAGGCTTCGCCTCAACAACCTTGGCGGGCTCGGAGTTCAGGAGCACGGCGATCGCTGGCGTTAGCATCGGCGTAGGTGCCTCAGCGGTTGTTATCTCAGGCACCACATACAATATTGGTCCCACTGCCACTCCCACCACGGTTGTGGTGAACGGTCAGACTGTCAGTATCGGCTCTGGCGGAGTAGGATTTGCGTCGATCACCTTACAAGGCTCCAGCTTTACTACCACAGTGGTCGGCGGTCTCACTTTGGGTATTGAGCCCTCTCAAGTTGTGATATCTGGCACAACCTATCAAATTGGGCCTTCCGCAACCCCAACCACAATCGTGGTGAATGGTGAGACTATTAGTATAGGACCGAGTGGAGCCGGATTCGCGTCAACCACCCTCCGCGGCTCTAGCTTGACTACGACAGCAGTCGGTGGTATCACTCTTGGAATTGGAGCGTCTCAAGTTGTTATCTCTGGGACAACCTACAGTATCGGCCCCTCTGCAACCGCGACAACCATTGTGGTAAATGGGGAGACCATAAGCATCGGACCAAGCGGTATCGGCTTCGCTTCAACTACTCTCCAGGGCTCTGGCTTGACTACTACTACGGCCGTTGGTGGTATCACCATTGGAATTGGAGCGTCGCAGGTTGTCATATCTGGTACAACCTATAATATCGGCCCTTCTGCAACTCCAACAACTATCGTTGTAAATGGAGAGACCATAAGCATAGGACCGAGCGGTATCGGCTTCGCCTCGACCACCATTTCAGCCGCAGGAGCAACAGCAACATCGACTGCGCGAAGAACATCAGCATCCACGCTTCCATCACGAACCGGTGCTGAGTCATCCTCCTCAACAGCATTAAGTGGTGGCCCTCCTCCGACCGGTACCGTCCTCGGCTCCATCACGCCTTTACTGCTCGCTGGTGTAATCGCTTTATTCCTTCTATGACCTTGTTTGACCTGAAAGACAACTACGATTTAGCGGGCGTTGGAAAAGCAGGTAGCACCCCATTGCCATAATATTGCGGGAGTCTAGAGCTTAGATGTTGGGTGCAAGTTACGATACGGAGGTTTTGATGCGGCAAGCGAGGACTCTTGGAGCCTTATGCATGGATAAATCTAGCGGAGGATTTGTTTCTGTTTTTTTGACCACCGATGTATCCTCATGTACCATACTGCCACATATGAAAGTTCCTCCCCTTCCTTTGTTTAGAAGGCCCACTGTTTATATATGTAATAAGCCAAATAGTCTTGAGATTGTCAGAGCAAAAATATATCCAATACTCAACCCCCTCCCTTCCTTTTAAGTTAGGAGCTCGATTCTTTCACCTTGCTCCTCCTCCTCCCCTTCCGAGACGTAGACAAAGCTCAACAAACCCCACCTACCCATCATCGCCGAGATGTTCTACCCTCTGCCCTTCCGTCTCCCGAGTCCTTTTACTCTACTGACATATCTCTCATACATACTGCGTCCGCTCCTCTTCTTCCTCTTCCTCCTTGCATCTCCTTCTCCACCATCAAGAAGGAGACATTGAACAATATGCTCCTCTGTCTTTCTACTGCTCCTTTGACAACGAAAACGAATTTGCTCATCTGGGCCTCTCTTGTGCGTACAGGCGATCAGCGCTCTTATTGCTGTTATCGTCATCGTTGTCATTAGTGTCATCTGTGATCGAGAGATGAGATGTGGGACCCTCTCAACTAAGTTATAGTCATGGCTCTGACTTAGTTGAGTTCAAGTTCCTGACTCGTCTTTTGGGGGGGTCGATCTCAAGAGTACTTGAGAACAAGTACTAATTATGGGACTGTGTTGTGACTATGCTATGGAGATCTCTGGAGCCACACGATAGGAGAAGAGAACGGAGTGCTGGAAAATGTCATGAGCTACGTATACGAGCTGCACGACCAAGCACTTCTGGAGACTAAACCGCCATCGTCTAGACGACTCTAACGTAGCATGGATTATGCTGTACAGAGAGATTCCTAGATACCTAGGACTATCAACCAACCCATATCTATGTGACCCTCCCTCACTCCATAGAACCCCCTTCCCGCCTCCCCTCCGCTTCACCCTCCACCCGCTCCCGGCCCGTTACCTACGGAGTTGAGATTCATGACGCCTCTCCCAAAAAACTCCGCCACCGTCTCAAACCGCTCCTGACTCCTCTCCAACGCCGCCTTAAACAGCTCATGCTGATCCGCGCTCTCCACTTGAGCCCTGCGATGCGCCTTGATGGTATCATTCTGGGGCTTACAGACCGGACATTCTGCCCTCCCCTCCGCCGTCGCATCCGCCTGCGCTGCTTGTGACACAGAGCCGGTATTCAGACAGCGCTGATGGAAGCTATGCTTGCAGGCAAAATGCACGGTCGGCAGATCGAGTTGCCCACCACAGGCACTACACCGCCTGGCCTGGAAAACGATAGGCTTCGACCCTAGATCCTCGAGCTCGGATATCTTGGCCGCGCTTTCCTTTCGATAACTCTCAATCAAGGTGCGGTTGTTGCGGATCTCCTTGCGCTCTCTGCTGATGTTGTCTGAGAGATAGGATTTCACCATTCCCATGCTCACTGCACCGCCTTGGCTTAGGACTTTGACCACTTGCAGTGGTGCCATGAGACTATCTTGATCGATTTTACGGAGGACGGATTGCAATTCTTCTTTTACTCCTGGTTGGGAGAGGATGGTGGTTGAGGAGGAGAAATACGAGAGGGCGATAGGGTAGAGGCTCGGATCTTCGGGGCCGTATCTTCGGAGGGCGGAGATCGCGCCGGAGGTGTCCTTGGCGGTGGTGTGGGAGCGGAGGATGTCGGTGTAGAGGTTGGCGCGTTCGCGGACAAGGGTGGTGCCGGTGGGGAAGTTGGAAAGGGAGGAGAGGAGGAGAACAGAGGAAGTTGGGATGAAGGACAATGGTTGGTCGGAGGATTGAGTGGAGATCTGTGGTTGGGAGGTGATTAATGCTTTTGCTTTGTGCTGCCATGCTTCTCGTTCGGAAGATGTTGTTGATTCGGAGTTGGCCGCCTCGAGGTACATTTCGAAGAGTGTGGTATAGAGATCAGTCTTGTCGGTGGAGGAGATGTTAGGTTGGGAGGTCAGCGCTTCCAGGAATCGGATGAAATGTGATGGATGTGGTATGAAAGATGAGAAGGCTGTTCGAGGCCTGGGTATAGGATACTCTGGGGTTGGTGTGTCTGCATTGGAAGCCAGTTTAGTATCTGCTGTAGTGGTCTGCTGTTGTGCTTCGGGAGCAGGACTGGCAACGGCAGATCGGTTCATATATGGAAGAGGTAGCAAAGCAGACAGATTTTGGAAGGCTGAAGCTTGATTCTGGGGTTGAGGCTCTTGAGTGGCCGTTACCTCTTCCTTAGGGCGATAATTTCCGGTGTAGTAGTCAATGAAAACTTGAGTCGCTTCATCAGGACAATGTTCTAGGAGTACTCGAGAATATTTCATCAAGTTCGGATATGCAGCAAGAGGTTCCAATTGCCAGATGTATGCCAACGCCTCAGGATACTTTTTTGAGTCCTCAATCAATATGTCAACAACCAGACTGTTCTCTCCATGCTTTGTAGCGAGATAGGCGGCTTGCTCGAAGTAACCTCCTTGCCGACACATCGATATAGCCGTTTCAAGGTCGAATTTGAGTTCGCCAGGTGCTCGGATAAATGCATCAAGCTTCTCGGTGTCCTTGAGTTTAGCATAACAATTCAACAAGAGGGTCGTATGATCTGCCGTTGCTTTATCGTGTTCGTGAAGTTCTTCAAGGTATTCTATCAGGTTATGAATTCGCTGTGTGTCGAGGAATTTTCGTAGAATTTGTGACGGCTCAGTATTGTCAATGGCTCGAAGATACTGTTGCATAGCTGTATCATAGTCGCCTTTCTGATAGAGGTAGTCTCCATACTTTCGAAAGATAACATTTTGGGTGGCTGTGTCGACACCAGCTTTTTGTGCAAGGTTTATGGCAAGAATATAGAGATTTCGTTGATAGAGAATTTCAAGCTTCTGCTGTAAGGTTTTCTCTTCATATCGATAGAGCTGTCACCGTCAGCCTGAACCTCGTATCACAGAAGAAGGTGTCTTGCCTTCCCGTCTATGGTCAAAAGGAAGAGCTCTCCCCATTCGCTAAAAACTTCTTTCACTTCTGTTGAGAGAGATTCAGTGTGTGCAATATATCTCAAGTCGGTTTCAAGCAGGCTGAAGGAAGATGTGCTGAATAAATCACCCATCCCGCTCCCACCTAGCCGTCGATATGTGTTTGACTTGGATACTTGGGCCACTTTTGGTGGGCAGACAAGACCGACGTAGTCCTTGAAGGTTGTAATCATTTTCTTCGGTCCATCAAATGCAAAGCTTGGTCCACGACCGTTAGGGCCATAATAGTAAACTGCATCATCCCGCGCGATGATGATGTCTCCAGTCTCTTTGTCCACCGACATACAACGGACTGCACATCCTTGACTGTCTACGGTCCGTGGTGGCTGCCCTTGTCCTTTTCCTGATATGACTAGATTTGATATTCGGCCTGTTGTTGCAATGTAGAGAATAGTCATGGGGCTCTCCCTGATTGCCAGACCTGTGATAGGCTCTTCCGACTCAAAGACTATCCTCTGCTTTGTGCCTCGGTCATGTATAAGATCACCCCTAATCACCGTCACGGCGCCGTTCGCAAAGCCAACTGCGACCTGGGTAAGATCCTCCAAGGCAACAAACGCTGATACCTGCCCTCATTCAGTTTGCGAGGGACTAGAAGCGTAGACATCGTCTTACGGGAAACTGTCTCCTGCCATTCTGAACCCCAATGGTACAAAGACATTTAGGTCCTTTGGTCTTCTTCTCTTCCTTGTCCAGAGCCCATACTTTCAGCACTGGATCGCTTGATAGATCTTCGCAGATGGTGACAAGCAATGATGTGGCATCTATTTGTTTGAGATGCGTGATCGAGCCGTGGGAGGAAGGGTCGGCGGCATGGAATAAACGAACAACTCTTAGAGCTCGGGATAAGATTCGGACATCTCCATTGGAGTCGCCAAGGAAAATTGAGTCTGATCCGGCTGCCAGACAGGTTATATCGTTCTGTATACTCAGTCAGGAATACCGCAGAAGATGGTCTGGGACTGTCTGACGCTGAAAACATATGAACCATCATCATCAGCGGGTACCGGTACTTGCGACACTATGAAGAAGGCGAATGATTTCCACTGCAACATAGGTCAGCGGCAGCTAAACAAGACTCGGACCCAACGTCAATACAGATGTGAGCGCCATGACGGGGCGTAGCAGCCATTTGCTCAGTACCTAGGCACAAATACGCAAAGGTAAATACCTATGGTCGGAAGTGCGATGACCTCGCTCTTGCAGGCAAGCACCCCAGTAGCTACTACTACGTAGTAAGTTAGTTTTAGTAAGGCTGAACCCTGCCAAGCAGTGGCCCCTGACAGCGCAAGACTGGACCACTGCTTTGGTTGATTCGCCTTCTTAGCTTGGAAAGTTTGATAGAGCTTAGTCTACGGACTACCATATTCGAGTTGGTATACGGAGTACTGACTACACTATGAGCTTTTTGGTATGTATCTTCGGCTAGCACGACGACTTCCTACCTTCATTAAAGCCAGCTCATCCGCGCTATGCTCTCTTTGCGACTTTCAGATTTTATAGTCACCTTATCCAATGTTCGAAGCTTCTCAAGGACTGTGCCACCTTGACAGCCTTTTCTCCGAAGCACGAACCTATGTGACGTGCGGCACAGGAAAAGGAAGACCACAATAAAACCCCTTGGGTGAAACTATATCAGACCAGACCAGACCAGACCAGAAGGCTTCGTAAATTCTGTGCTTGCATTATAAACCAAACTCAATCCTAGGGCCCTACCGTCAACCTTGTTCTGGATATTGGAGCTGATATCAGATATCCTGAGGTACACCCTGTGATTTTCGTGCACTAAGAAATATGACCGACCTGGATACCAGGTTCTTCCTTTTGGAGGCTGTCAATCTGCTCTGGTCACGGGAGAAATCTAGACCAGGGAGGAAAGTCGCCTTGACTACCATCCTGTTGTTTGACAGGAAGCTGCAAATTTCATGCACACCCTACGAAGCTGTCCCAAGGAGCGCTCAAGCAATGGACGAATGCATCAAGATCCCAATCCCCATATTCTATTCCAACCCTCCACGGTCTTCAGACTACCGTCGCCGCACTTACCCATCTCAATACCCCTTCTCTGCTCACTCACCTCCTCCTCTCCTGGCAGGCGTATATACTCATTTACCAGATCTGGAATCTCTTCACGAACGTGACTTACGACGATAAGCGCCTGTTCGTTGCTGAGACCGTGGAACGCGTATTCCACACTGTCATCTGCCAGATCTCCTTCTGCTGTGAGTTCGGATTTGGTCTTTCTCCTCAAACGATCGACTCTTTTTTTCTTTTCATGCGTCATTCCCTCTTTCCCCACAATCGGCTCGTTGGGCGTGACACGCGTCGTATGACAAATTGTCTCGACTCGTGTCCGATCGTCCCTCAAAGGCCATCGAGACGATTCCCCGTCCCCATCATCCATGCAGGTCCTGTACGTTGCAGCCTGATGTTGATGCGGCACAGAATTCTCCCCTGCTCCCAGAAATCTCATCGCTTTGTCCCTGACCTCGGGGCTGAATCCCGAGAACGCCTCGTCGAGGATCACGATGTCGGGTGTTTTGATTATTGCCCTGAGGAGCAGTAGCAGACGCTGAGATTGGAAAGAGAGGCTGCCGAATGTGTTGAGGGGGAGGGACGCCCATTCTAGCTCATTCGCTGTCTGTGACGAGTGCTTGAATGAAGGGTAGGACGACGAGACCGAGTCGTCGATCGGGATAGCGGGGGCCTCCAATGGTGGTAGAGGTTGATGGCATGGATTAAGCTCGGGTTCCCACCATCTGAGGAACGCATCTACAAGCGCTTTACTGCTATTCGTAGGCTCTGGCTTAGCTGCGAACGTCTCAGCCCAGGCACTCTCCAATGATCGTCTGATAGTAAGGCCTTTCGGGAAGAAAGCATGGATCTCAGGCGAGGAATGTCCGATCCGGGACTGAATCTCCCAAAGGGAGACGCCTGGCTGGCCTGGTGACGGTAAGCGGGAACGGCCAAAGTATTTGATTGGTAAAGAGTAGCTTTGAGGGTGGTCCGATGTGAGCAAAGACAGCAAGGTGGTCTTCCCGGAACCATTGGGGCCGAGAAGCGCGAGTCGAGTGCCTTGACGAATGTCGAGATTGAGGCCCGGAACCTGGAAGCCAGATTGAACACCGTAACCAAGAACAGTCTTGGAGCCATAAGAGACGATGACATTCTTAAGCTCTATGAGTGACTTCCCAAGTTCAGGATGCGGTCGCATAGGAAAGTTAGAAACAGGAAATCCGGAGTTGTGTTGGCCGCGCCTCGGATCTTCACTTATAGAGAACGACTCGTTGGAAGGAGCTGGAACGTCGTCTTGGCGATTGAATTCCGCTGGAAGCAGGCATGTTAGAGATAGGAGATCATCCAGGTCTGCCTTCTCTCGAGGCTTTCCTGCAGCTTTCTGCCATACGAGTCGATAAGCCACACTAAGATGCTCTGGTACCAATTCGTCTGTTGCTGATATGTAGGTCGGAGTTTTACTTGACACAATCTGAGAATTTGTGACGTCCCGGGACACGCCAGTGGCTGACAGCGTGTACCCGAAGTCCAGGGGTGGCGGTCCATGTCTGTTAGTCATAAGAGCTGCCATTTTTGCAGCAGTGCCGTTTTGGGGGCCCTTGTGAGCGTTGGCCCATCGATGGACAGCGAAGAGTACTTCCTTCTTAGGTCCAGCCAGAGCGAGCGTGTCTTGGTGGCCTAATACGGCAAGATGAGTGATCCAATCAGGAATTGGATCCTGCGGACGAAGTGACATGATCAGTCGCGGAGAAGACTTGTATGCCAACCCACGGAGGATGGGGGAAAGAGACACCAGTGTAGGCGGATCCAGGCCCACTAAGAAGGAGTGAGTCAAGTATCTTTTGAAAGTATTGATACCTACTGAAGGGCTCATCTAACAACAATACTTCAGGCCTACCAAGCAACGCCTTTGCGATCCTGGCCCGCCTGGTTTGCCCGTTGCTGAGATTGCTCACAGGCAGGGAAGTCAACTGCTCCAGCCTTAGATCCTTGATAACCTGTGACAATAGGGCATTGAAGCTTGCATCCTCGTAATGCAGTTCCTTAGAAGGATTGAGCTCCATTTCTCCCTTAAGATATTGTAGGACGGACCAGTCTGTCTCCTCCCTACGACTCTCATAACGTGCGCTGAGGTAGGACCCCCGGATACCTCCAACTAGGCCCTGGCCTTTGCCAGATGTAAATCCTACATACTGTATTGCCCAGGTGGGAGACCGGAGTCGGTAATCCTTGGCCTCGATGTCCTCCGAGGAAAGATATGGAAAAGTTCGAGCATTGGGCGGTAGGCAGATGTGGGTTCCACGTAATATTTCGAGAAAGGTACTTCCCCCGCTTGCACCTACTACTGCCCAATGTTGTTGTTGCTTGCCGGTTTCTGAATCTCGTCTAAGGGGAAATGCTGGTAGAGAAAAGTATAGATTCGGAAACAAGGGAGTATTCGACTCCTGGAGGCCTCCAGGATGCTGTCGGTAGAAAGTGCCGTTCTGGATCTGGATAAGGTTTTCAATCGATGGTGGTGCTCTGTACCGAATTGGGAGAGTAATTGGAACTTTCATGATACCCAGATTGTAACACCTTAGACAGTGCTCAAGCTAGGCAAGAATCTAGTGACAGCATTCGTGGCAGTCTGAGCTTCTAAAATCTTGCCAGCAAGGCGCCATGAAATATGTCAATATCCCTCATCCCTATCGAAGGCGGTGTCAATAGATCGTGGCCAGTCACTTCACACGTAAGCTCCAAACAGTGGCTCCTACAACCACAGCATTGTCCAGCATCTACCAAGGACATTTAATGATGGAAAGCTCTAAAATTCTGATGATCACAAGCAGATCATCTAATAAGAAGCTGTTAATGCAGAGCGTGAAAAGCAATCGATATGCACAGAAGATTAGAGAACTCTGGTGGTACACATCCTGTCTCTTAGGCGGTCTAGCCATTACCTTCCCGCCCAAACCCACCTCCAAGCCTTTCACTAACTGCTGACATTGCGCTAATACAAGAAAAGTTAGTCTTGTTTTCTTCCTATTTAACCCATCTCGCATACACATGATGCATGATTCCATTCAAATTCTGGCATCACGACTTTAAGCTGCAACTATAGCGATCACGACGCGTTGTGGTGGGTGTCTCCTCAGCTGCCTCGCGTCCGAACAATTGCGAAAGAACTCTACTGGGCAATAGCCGCAGGCGTGTGCCGTCACGACCGGATAAAGCGTGAGCTACGAGTCTCTGCGGAAGGTTGCGGTAGCATATCTACAAATGCTACATTCGCGCTGGAAGCTATTTGGGGAGCTGCGAGGCCCCAGTTGAGCTACACACCAAACGCGTCAAGGGTACTTGCAAGCGGCCGTAACTCCATAGAAACAGGTTTGATCTTATGATAACGGATCACAACTTGCGGAAATGGTTTTATCAAGGGTTATATAGCACCTTAGGAAAGTGCTATAAGTGACCCGAATTATTGACGTCACTCATACAGATTTGCGACCTGTTGTAAGACTTTTTAAGCGGGAGAATATACTTATAGATGTATATTATCTCCTACAGACAGAAAGCAGCAGTACCGCGATTCTATGATGCCTGTCAACCCATCTAAAGAGTCAATCCTGACAGTGCTGCCCTATTCCACCTTTTAAACGTGCTAATAACGCGTTAATTGACATCTGTAAGCAACTACGTTAAGATACGAAAGAGGCGGAACACATTATAGGACTAATAAGTAAGGCTAAATATTATATAAAAAAAAGCGAGTTATAAGGAGAAAAATCATCAACAACAAGGGTTATGCAGTTACAGACGTCCCTGACCCTTTACAATCTACTATAATCTGGTATAAGGAAGAGGAGGGGGAATAAGGATTACTGTAATAAGTTTTAGGAGAAGTTCGAATACGAACAAAAGATACTGTCAACCTGCTGTGCAGAGTGCGTAGAGAAGCAAGTTGATTGATAACTACGGGGGTAGAGAGCGTAGATCTATATACAATTGGCTGTACCGTACAGCGAAATTAGAAGCGAAATTGCGTCGGAAATTGACTAATTAGAAGCAGCAGAAACGCAGGGATTACGCATATTAAACGCGGCCAATTAGCCCTCTCAGAAGGTCAACAGATACTAAAGAATTAGTACCACAATTAGTTTAACACCTCGGCCAGTAACCTAAATATAGGGACGAGATCCTCTACACCAATACCAGATCCCACAACAAACTACGACACTTTACGAACGAATCCTTGCGATTTCACCTTTCCTGGATCATCCCAAGGTTGGAATAGGCTACACACAAAAGGAGGCCAGCCGACACCAATTCTAGCACACAACTCCTACGCACAAGCAAGCAGAGTTACAACCAACTACACATCAACAAGTGCTGGCAGCCTACGGAACACCAACAGATCCACAAAGATACGAAGGCAACACTCTGGAATGCTCCCATCTACTCGCTTCTCCCTGTAGGGGACACAAGGGAGTAGAATTAAGATGAAAGAGCTCGGAACCTTTCGTAAAGACACGTCTACCTGGTATCTGACACAAACAACAGATACAGAGGGCTTACAGGTTTTCTTCCCCAGAGGGTTTATCCTGTACATAGGATAGGTGTAAGAATCAATCAATCAATCAATCAAGCTGCAACTATTCTGACCAATTGGCTCACCTTCAGGTAAAATCGGAGGGTGTGTCTAAGCTGCACATTTTGTGGCGAGAAAACCCTTCTTTATCAACCCCCGATGCTGGGCCAAAAACCGCTCCAGTGGGAGGGCAGAATTGATATACTGTGTCACTCGATAGATGGAACATGGCAAAACACTTAAACTACACCTATTTTTCAGCGTCTTTCAACACCAACAATATCTCTCATCAGCAACCCACTCCACTTCCTCACCCTCGCCGCCGATCCATCGCAAACTGCAAACAGATTCTTTGTCCCTGATTGTTGTTTGTACTCTTTCTATTCCCGCCAGAGACTGTGCAGCATTAACGACATCTGGCGTCGGACTCCACAGTTCCACCCCTCCGTGCATATCCCATGTCTTTGCCTCCATTTGAGCCCTCAGTAAAAGTGCAGCAATGCTGCTAATGGCATCCCCCTTAACATCCGTTGGTATTACGGTATGCAAGATATGAAGCTTGTTGTTCTGGGGAACCTCCCCCCATACACGACACCATATCAAGGCGCACCCTGTGGCAAGGTCTTCGGCACCTTTGATATTCGGGTCCCTGTCAAAAAGTGTTTTCGCCTGGAAGTTTTCTCGGGCGTGCTGCCATTCCATGTGGTCATAGTCTGGACGAATAGCTATATGTGGTATATTTGGTCTGTGCTCACTGCGCAGTCGTAGATTTGTCTCCAATATAGCGATTGCTTTCGGACAAATTCTATCCCGAAGATCTTGAGCGTTTAAGTCTCGGACACCGGAGCAGTCCGGTTTATTTTGAGTCTGAAGGGAATTCTGCCCGGAGACCACTGGCAGTGAGATACGCGTGTTAGACATCGCCTTCCAACCGTGGGCTGCATAGAAAGATCGCCCGATATCTGACCATAGCACCGAGAAGGATGCTTTCGTGCCTTTTTCTTGCTGCCAAGTCTCCAGCGACTTCCCCAGTTCCGTCATCATACGCGAAGCATATCCTCGACCTCGGTACTCCTTCCTGCAAAAAACAGATCCTACTCCATGGGTCACCAGTTTTCGGAGGTTGCCATTGCGGCCTAGGTATCCCTCTTTGCGTAATGTCTCGCAGGCTGCGAGGATGGGTCTTGCCCCATCTGCTCCCACAGACAGAAATGTGTCTGTCAAGATCCAGTATGTGATCTTGCCTTCCCGAGTCAAAAGTTGATGCTCTAGAAAGGCTTCACGGCTGATATACTGCTCCGTAGATAATGGGCCTCGCCAGGAATGAGAATTAATATGCCAGCATTGATATCGCTCAAGAAGAGTTGCCGGCACCAACGTAATGGATGGGGAGCTTGAGGCCGGGAGTTCAGATGAAGGTATAGGCACAGGCGCTGTGGTTTCCACGACGCTAATATCGGGTTTCATAGCAAATGATCCCATGCTGTCTGTAAGGCGGATCCCTTCGTTGCAAATTCGTATGGGCAAATTTCAACTGTCATCAATGTTTCAGCTTAGAGCAGGAGCATGGACGTCAAAAGAGCAAGGGAGGGAAGCGTTCATTCGAGGAACAAGATGTTGAGCAAATGTCAACCTCATCTGAGTCATAACGAACCGCTTGCAAGCGACGATATCCTCGCTCGTGGCGCAATGTGGTTAAGAGGCCAATCACAGAATACTGGTGTCAAGACATCGTGGGACAACAGCTCACATTTGCAGATTTAGTACTCTAAAATGGACCACCTCCTTACGTATTGAGAGTAGCGCTCCCGCTATCTACCGTCAGATCATGCTGAAGTCGTGGCAAGAAGAACATTTGCAGTACGGAGTACTATATTGTATTTGATGTTTGAACTTTGAATAGTACGATTTGTGAAAACTTTAAAGTCTAAAAATGATTAGAGTCTTAAGAACTATGGACTGATCTTCGTTTATAATTCCCAGTCTATTAACAAGTGTGATGCAAGCAAGAAAGCATCAAGTGATGAATCGATTTTGGTCTTGCCAAGACTGCAGCAAAGTTATCATACTAAACTTTGCGAGAATGTTGCAAGAATGCTACTATTATTCTCAACAGTGGTCCAATTCAGTGACACAGGGTGTACCGGTGAATTCTGGATCATTCGGATGTAATAGTAATGCTGATGAGGAGAAGGAGCGTTTCTGGACATCAAAACCGCTAAATTTGGAATGTTTGATTGATATGAAGGACAATCTATGGATAACCAGCCTCGGCTATCGATATTACATAATGTATACTAATCCAGTTCAGTCTGATTAGCTCGGGATGTAATTGCCTAGACTCCGACACTCGTGCCTCAGGCGAATTAAAAAGTATTACGTGCCCTAAGTCACAGGATGGGGTAGCTACTTTGTAGTGAACATTAACAAGCCGAAGGATAATTCGTTGCCAGATATCAAATTTCCTGCAAGAGCTCTCACCCATATTTTGACAAGTCATATTGGCTCAACGGTCTCGCAGACTAAGTCCAGCGGGTATGTATCGAGGTAAATATCTCCATCTGAACCGATGGGACCCTGCTGACAACCGGAGCCTGACTGTCTTCCCAGGACCTCGACAAGGTGCTAATGCTATCAGCCTTGACGGCGCCTGCACATACCCGACGACCGACTCTAACATGAATCAAGTAAGTTTATACCCCTTCACTCTTGCCAAACGGATACAAGGCCCAAGCCTGATGCACAAGACGTTGCGGCTGTCGCTTGAGGTCAGCGACGTACCATTAACGCACCGCTCGTCTCTGTCTAACATTTGCCATTTTCTTCCTTCGATTGAAGTACATACAGCGTCAGAGGCCATCCGGCTCAAAAGGGATCGATGCTGCCAACTACTTCGTTGTCTACACGCTTACCAGATATTCCAAATAGCAGATTACAGCGGCTCATCTTTTCGTGTCAGGCTGCGCTGCAACCTAAACCTAGAATCATGGCCACTGGCTCGAACAAAGAAAATGCAATAACGATCTCGGACGACGAAGGCAATGTTAGTGTAGCCCGTGAATCAAAACCAGAGTGGGTTGTCACAACATCTTTCCTGCCTATCCGCTCTAATCGAGAATCTAAGCAATACTCAACACGTGCGCGCAAGGCTCTCAGAAAGCCTGAAGCGCAGAGCATATCCAGAGGGCGCTCCACCAGTATGCCGAGATTCTAAGGATAGAGTGGATGTCGCTTTGCTAAGACCAAGTACTGAAATTTCTACGCGTCATGATTACTCCTACGAGAGCCCTGCGAGGAGTCCATACAATACCGGGAATGACCCACCGGGCAAACGATCTGAGGTGAATTCACCTTGTCCGTCGGACGACGATCCTTGCCCGTACTACTACGATGCCAGGCTAGAGCTCAAGATGTACCGCGGTCCAGGCTTTAAACAATTTCACCCTGTTCTTGGCTCGATGGCAGGGCATCAAGAGATATGTGACGAATGGGATGCGCGGCAACTCAAACGGAGGCATGGAAGTGGTCAGGCCAACATCATCTTTCGGTCTCGTACCGGCATCAGAGACGCGGATTTTGACTCTGTAAATGCTGTGAACAATCAGAATGGCGGCACAACAAGCCTTAGTGATCGAAATTCTTATCAGCTGGATCGAAAACAGGAGCAGCATTGTCTGGAGGAAGTCCTTATGGTGTTCCCTCAGGTACAACATGACTTTGTACGAAGTCTCTTCAAGGAGCGTCATTGCGGCAATACTGGCATGCTTGTGGAGTCCCGTGCTGCAGATTCTCACATTGAAGCAGCCATAATTGCTGCAATTGCCGAGATGGAGTCCTTCCCCCTGCAGAAAGACCTCAAGCGAAAGCACTCGCCTACTACCCAAGAGAACGACGACGTGACTGTAAGATGGAACAAAGATATACAGAAAAATGAAGCATACTACAAGGAAGCCTTGATCTTGCTAGCGGAGAACTTCAATCGGGTACCAACACATTTCATTTACAGGACGTTACGTGAGAAAGGCAATCTTTATGATGCTTTTCATCTTTTGGCAGAGTACGAGAACACATCCAACGATAGCTCACGGAAACCATATAGTCGGACTAAGCTTGCTCGCAGGGTACTAGAGAAGAAGTACCAACGGAATTGCGAACCAGAAGGGCACCAGTACGTCAGTATAGTGAACGAGCTTCAGGCTGCTAGGCAGCAACAACATCGCCAGGAAGTTCGACGAAAGAGGCAGAAGGCTGATGAGGAAGCTGAAGCACAAAACTTCAAGTTGCACCAGCTGCAAGGCTCGTTGGTAGACTGTCAATGTTGTTTTAACGAAGCTCCGTTGAATCGTATGACGCACTGTGAAAACGACGATACCCATTTCTTCTGCAACAAGTGCATTGAGCTGAGAGCTTCCGAGTTGATTGGCGCTCAAAAATATGAATTAAGCTGTATGGACACGTCGGGTTGTGGATCTGAGCTGTCTAAGGAAGCTCTTGCGCGAGCCCTTCCAACAAAGGTATTCAATAAGCTTGCTGAAATTCAGCAGCTCGCCGAGATCAAGGCAGCCGGCCTTGACGGACTCGAGCAGTGCCCGTTCTGCGAGTACCAGGCTGTCTGCCCACCAGTGGACACCCACACAACCTTCGAGTGCCTCAATCCTGATTGTGAAAAGGTGAGCTGCCGAAAATGTAACGGAGAGTCCCACGTGCCTATATCCTGTGAAGAAGCCAAGAAAGACAGAGGATTATCTGCTCGCCATGCCGTGGAAGAAGCTCGCAGTGAAGCAATGATGAGAACCTGTCCAAGGTGCAAAGTCAAAATAGTCAAGTCAGCTGGCTGCAACAAGATAGTTTGCAGCAGCTGCCGAGCCGTGTCGTGTTATGTTTGCCGCAAAGATATCACTGGCAAAAACTACGAGCATTTTGGTTCGGGCTCGGCTCGGTGCCCTGTTCAGGACCAATCACCTGAGGACAGGCATCAGCAAGAGGCAGACAAAGCCGAAAAGGCCGCTATTGCGGCTGCAAAGGCTCAGGATGCGGGTATAAATGAAGAAGATTTGAGAATTGAAGCGCATCTCAATAAAGGGGCCAGTCGAGAACAGGAGATACCCGGTCGTCTCGGCCTTCATGCAGCCCTTCATCTTCCTGCTTTACCACAATTCCATCTGATGGGCGTCCCTCAGCATCATCTGCTTGTGGGAGATCAAGGAGTTGGACCGCTGATTGCTGAACATGAAATGAACAACTTCCATCAGCTGCTTCAACAAGCCCATCAACAACAACATCGAGTCAGAGAGATGCTAGAGATTCAGCAGCAACACTTACGTAGGCTACAACCATTTCTTCCTACGCCAATGGCGGCACCTGTGCCTAACCCACCTAGGGCCGATCGGGTTGTTGTTCCTCCTATACGTCGAGCTGGCCAATATCTTCAATATGCGTATCCGAGACCGGCTGTGGGTGCAGCGCCGGCCCAAGCACCACTAAATGCACTAAACGGGGAAGTCAATGCTGGGTTGGCTGATCGCGCTCAAGATGTCTTCCAGCAGGACCTGAGATATACTGATAGAAGAAACCACAACCATCATCTTCAGCGTGTTGGAGATGACTTCCCAGGCTATCCTCAAACGCCTTTGCTCCAAGATGACCTCCGCAATCTGCCCCTGTGGGCACAACATCCCAACGATGGCCCAAATCTCCCCGATTTAGGTTCTACCCAGGCACAAGAGCAACCGAACCAAGCTTAAGAAGTAATGCACATATCATTCATTGGATCCTATAGATCCTATATCTTGCTTTCAAGTTTTGGTAAATTTTGCATTACAGAGCGGTGTCGCAGCCACTTCTTTGAAGTTGAGGGTTGTTGATCCTCACAGGTTAAACATACTTTCATAGGTTGGGAAGAGTGTCCTAGGCGAGTTGGAAGATAAATCCCGAGCTATTCTGACTGACTTGCAGCCTGTCCTTACTCATCACGCAGAAGATGTACAATGCAAAAGCAGGCCATCGCGAGAGAGTCAAGCTGTACTTTCTAAGATTGTGTGGATGTGGTGCTTCCTCGAGCGAACTTTGCCTTTGACTCTTCAACCCAGACTTCCATCCTTAACTCACCTGCTTCAAGTCTTCTGATAGGGACCGTCTTACCACGTTCCGCAAGAGCATCCAAGCCTGACTGCACCCTGCTTCCCGCTTCTGAATCTCCCTGTGATTGTGCGTGCTGATTTTCTGAAGGGTTCCACGGTTCCGGCTCAGCAGCAATCCACTTTCGTTCCTCTTTTTCAAGCCTTCCCACAGGTCTATCTGCATCGTCACGGATCTCAATGCTAACCGTAAAGCTACACTCAGCATTCTTAGGTAGAGGATGTAGTCTGACGCTTGCTGAGGCAATCCTGCTCAGTACCGCTCGGAACTGTGCTTCTAGGTCCGCTATGTTGATTCGGTTCTGAAGGCTGACTTGGAGACCACCATTTCCCCCTGCTGGTTTCTCAAATGGCGTATCTCGATCCACCTTTTCAATCACTGGGAAGGTTCCTAGATCAAATACCCATTTCTCCAGCACCACATTTTTTTCCACATCGAAGATGCAGACAGCGACCTTTTCGACTGTGTTCTTCTCAAATTGGTCTCGGACGGCATCAACTGCACAGTTGATCCAGCCACAGACTGCGGGATGCCGGTTCTGCCGAGCTGGGAAGTTGTAGGCTCGAGTGCTCAGGAAGGAGGCTCGTGGGTAGATGGAGCGTAGATACAGGAGGTGATGTATGCTGACAGTGAGAAACGAGCAAAGAGTCTGAATCAGCGAGGATTGCGTGCTGAGTAGATTTGAGGTTATGAGCGGATTGGCTGGAGGAGCCACCATCATTGCTGGCCGTAGGTTACAATGCTCACGTCGATTGTTTCAAGATCTGCTTGACGTGTCCCGCGTTGAGTGGGTGCACCAATATTGATTTTGCTGCAGGAACACATCAATGCAACCGAGATACTTCTGACGGCACCTCTACGCGCCCACTCGCACTGCACTCACCTCCATGTCTGCCCTGTTTACTGCAAATACGCTTGTCCTCTGAGCTCTAATGCTGCACGACCTTACACGAAGCTATTCCCAATCCTGAGCTAGCACCAACCATCACCTTAGCTCCAAAGCTCCCATTCCTAGTTAAGGCAGCCTGGAAATGGAGCAAGAGGTCATACAACTGTTACAGTCGACGCAGGCGAGGGAGGATAACACCAGAAAATCAGCAGAGCTCAACCTGCTGCGTCTCTACACAAACCCTGAACTACCTTTTGCGCTGCTGTCCATCTCAACTCATAACGATGTCGCCGAGCACATTCGTCAAGCAGCGCTGCTGACAGTCAATCGCGTTGTGCTTGCGACATGGTCACCAAAATTTGATGACGACTTCAAAGGGAGGATAGTGCTTGATGAGGAAGCGAAGGCAAAGGTCAGGCATCAGGTTTTAGCCATCTCCACAGGCGACGATGGAGGACAAGGCGGCAATCGGAAGGTCAGGAACGCTGCTTCACTTGTCGCAAGCAAGATTGCAGGAGTAGATTTCCCAGACTCGTGGCCAGATCTCTTGCCTCAGCTCCTTCGAATTCTGTCCGGCAGCACTTCAGACCTCCAAGTCCACGGAGCCCTGAGAGTCTTGACAGATCTGGTGGAGTCTGGTTTTAGTGAGGAGCAGTTTTTCGCCGTGGCAAGGGACTTGGTCACAGGTCTTCACAATGTCGCGACCAACATGCAGAGAAAGCCGATTCTGCGTGCTTTGGCCATCAGCGTTTTTCGAGCTTGCTTCGATACTCTGGAGATAGTGATGGAAGACCACAAAGCTGCCGTGAAAGCTTTCTTGGACCAAGCGCTACAAGGATGGATGGCATTCTTCATCGATACGCTGAAAATTCGACTCCCACCGACACCTAGTGAGGACGAGGAAAAGCAAGAAGAGGGGGCCCCAAGTCAGTGGCGGGGTCTGATTGCCCTCAAGCTGCAGGTCGTGAAGGTACGTTGGATGTGCTCCAGTTTTTGCCATGCTCTTGTCTGATACTGAGCAACTCTAGACATTGGTCAAAATTCGGGGAGTTTTTCCGGCCATTCTGACGCCCCATTCTGTGGTGCTGTTTCAGACGGCCTGGGAAGAGCTATCTCAACTAAGACCAGTGTATCATGAACTCTTTATTAATGACGAACGGCAAGGGCGGCTCGAAGACGCTGACGGACTCCCATACACCCTGGATTTTCTGGTGTCAGATGAAATCGATTTAATGGAAAATCTACTCAAAGCGCCCCCTGTTAAAGCAGAATTGCATGGTCAGCTGAAACAAGCCTCAGATGGACCACAGTCTGTCGGTTGGCTTCAAGAGATACTCCACCTCGCCGTCTCGTACGCGCAGATCACAACCGAGGAGGAAGGGCTATGGGAGATTGACGTGAACCTCTTTCTCTCCGAGGAAACTGCTTTGACAGCCAACTACACTCCAAGGGTCGCTTGTGGTGCTCTGATTGTGTCGGGGCTGGTTGAATGGCTGAAGGAAGTACCTGTTGAGGCCCTGCTGGTAACTTGCAAAGGACTATTTGCTGAGCCCAACACATCGTAAGTCCAATAAAATCCTTAAAACACCCACACACTAACATCCCAGGCAGTTGGAAAGCCAAAGAGGCGGCCTTGTTCATCTTGAACCAAATGCTTCGCGATTTTACCGAACTGGATCGGAAAATATCTTCAGATACTGCTTTAGGGTTTGAGGAGTTCATTGATCAAAGCCAACAAGACTCAAGCGTCTATCTACGAGCGCGGGCTTTTGCCGTTGCTGGCCTCCTTGCGAGGACAGCAGGTGAATCGTATACACAAAAGGCTACAGCATATCTCAATGCTGCCATTCAGACATTGGCTGCTGCGGAGGCCCCAGACTTACTACGGGTATCGTGTATTCGTGCTGTCCAAGATCTCATAGAAGCTCTTCCCACTATTTTGACGAAACCATTGCAAACGCCACTCATTGAGAGTGTATCGAGCTACATGTCCTCCCAGGACCTGAACGACCCCGAGGTCGATGACCTTAAAGTATCACTAATCGAAACATTACGTGACGTGATCATGGTCGATGTCACCTGCGCATATACGAGTCCAGCAGTGGATTTACTGTTTACCCTTGCTTCTCATGGAGCAGCCAATTTCCAAATCTCCCTTTTGGTCACCGAAACGTTTGAAAGCATAGTCTCTTCTGTCACAGAGCTCGGACACGAGCCATACGTTAGTCTCTGTGGAAAGACCATTCCATCGCTGACTGGTGCCTTTGACGTTGGCAGCATGACCCAAGAGTCGGCACTAACGAACCTTGCTGCTGAGCTGGTGTCAGCTCTGGCAGAGTACGGCTCAGCACCTCTTCCTGACGGCTTTGTTGCAGCCGTAATGCCAAAGCTGAATCGTGTTCTGCTGGAATCCTCAGACCCCGAGCTTGTCCGCCCATCGACCCTAGCCGTCAAGCATATGCTGTCCCATGGAACGTCACAATTCTTGGGCTGGAATGACCCAGCTACAGGGAAGAATGCCGTCGAGATTACCCTGATTATTATTGATCGCCTCCTCAATTCATCTCTGGTCGACGACAATGCTGCAGCGGAAGTGGGCGGACTTGCCGCTGAACTCGTCGAAAGAGCTGGAGGTGAAAAACTGGGTCCATTTCTTCTGCAGCTCCTACGCGCTGTTGCATTGCGTCTGGCTACAGCTGAGAAGGCTCAATTCATCCAGTCACTCATCTTGGTATTTGCTCGCCTGTCGATATCAAGCCCGCAAGATGTCGTCGATTTTCTCTCCCAAGTCGATATACACGGCGAGAATGGTCTTAATGTTGTACTTGCTAAATGGCTGGAAAACTCTGTCAACTTTGCTGGATACGAGGCCATCCGACAGAACGTGGTTGCGCTAAGCAAACTTTATAGCCTTGAAGACCCTCGAATAGGGCAGATAGGCGTCAAAGGCGACTTGATTGTGCAAGAAAGTGGCCGAATCAAGACGCGGAGTCGAGCGAAGGCCCAGCCGGACCAATGGACTACGATACCGGCGAATCTGAAGATATTGAAGGTGCTAGTAGAGGAGCTCACCAGTGCTTCTGCAAATAGCTTCAACCCTAGCGCGGCTGCAGCGGCCTTGGATTCCGAAGGCAGTGAGGACGGCGATGAGTGGGAGGATGTGGGTGCTGGTAGCACCGGCGTGTTGGATTTGGGTCTCGGAATGACGAAGCAGGAATTGATGGCTTACGATGAGGAAGGTAGCCCCACCAACTCGAGGCAGAGAGACGATGAGACCAGTGACTATCTCATGGGATGGTTTCGAGAACAGGCTCAAAAGCCAGAGTTTGGCGAGATGTTTAATGCCTTGAACCCCGAGGAGAAGGACAGGTTGCAGCGGGTTGGTGGGTGATACAGACCATCAGCATCACGGAGACGGGCTCAGATGGAGACATCGCGGAATAACGGCTTGCAGACCGTATAAGCACGATCATGGTACCCCTTCGTTGACTTAGCTTGGAGGCCATCGCGTCAACTAACATTCTGAGAACCTCCTAGCGTTGACTTCTTTCCTCTATTCTCCACACACGATCTTCTGTTGTCCTTCTTCAGCCTGCTGACAGTCCACTTCGCTCAGTCTGCCTTGTGCTAAGTCCTCTCCCTATGGTACATTTCCGCCCTAAGCAGCCTAGTATATAGTATTCTCCACTCTACACATCTTCCATATATACCGCTACTTGGTCTCGTTATAATCTGCTGTTCAAAACTCGGAATTACATCGTCTCTATTCAAGCTCAAGTACGCTTCTTCCCTTTCATCTGCTTCTAAAGCATCTATCATTTCGGACGTTAGCTACTTAAGGAACAGAGCGGCTATGGCGCCATGGAGGCATGTTTGTCAAGTCAAGGATACAGCTGCGAGAACATTCACCATCACCATCAGGACTGTGATCACAGCTACCCAAACGCGTACCGATACTCATATCAGCAGAGATTGGACAAGCACAGCCACTACTAGTACGCATACCTGGACAGCCGAGACATATGCACGGGCTACCAGCACAGCGACCTGGACAGTCAACAGGATCACAATCGTCACCCCGACGATCACTGTCACAGCGTCCACCACCAGTCACACCCTATGTTCGTGGATTCAGTAGCATATCTATCGCAGAAGGTATTATTTATATTTTCACTATGGGCTGGGATTTGCGATCTGATCGCGACCTTATTGATGGGAGCTTTTTTTGGTTTTCGTTCTGCTTGGGTCACTTTTCCTGACGGGGTGCATATTTTCGGGGGAGTCATGTGGCTGCGGTGCAGTTCAAGCACGTCAGAGCCCTGAGGTGAGTGCGGTAGATGATGCTGCTGTGTGTGAGATGGTTGAGGAGGGGCCTGAGGAACAAGATCATCAAGGAGGAGAGGATGAAGATGAAGATGAAGATGAAGATGAAGATGAAGATGAAGATGAAGATGAAGTCGAGGTTGAGGACGAGGATGGAGACAACGAGCAGGAGGACAGACGAAGGGAAAGGGATACTACGCCGGGTAGCAGTGAGAGCTTTAGCTGGAAACACGATCTGGCAGGCTACAGCAGAGAGAAGGGAAAATGGTACAGCAGCTGTCGAGGTTGTGGAAAGTGTTGAAGGACGTCGCGGGGAGCGCATCCGCAGATTTCACGTATGTACAGGCCAGCACTCTCGAGCCGTGCATACTAGAGTTCCGCCAATCTATCTGTACAAGAAAGTGTAGATTTCTAAAGAACACCATGTGTGGTATACGGGGTCCAGGTTTTGCATCATGTTCTGCATCTGTTCTGCATCATGATACTATTCCGTCTCGCCCAGTCCCACATTCTCCATTCTCTTGGCATAACCCGCGAAGCATTTTGGTTACGTCAGTTTTACCCCGATCTACAGAGCTTTCGGCATCATTTGCAGACTTTCATTCAAGAAGAATGTGATTTGCCGACTGACTCTCAGAAATCACCACGTTTACCACAATACTCATACATACCAAGTCTCGGAGGTTCCTTGATCTATCTTCCTTTCTGCCTTCCTTTCTCCCAAGTTCCGCAGATCGAAAAGTTGAGCTGCCCTCCTCGCCATGTCCTTCCTGTATTCTCGCGTTGTGCGCACTCCCCTCCGGACATCCTTCTCCGCCATTCGAGTCTCTAGACCAGCTACCTCATCTTTCTCGACATCGTCGTGTCGGGCTGCTTTGAATGAAGGTGACCGAGGTCCGTCTCCCCCTTCTCTACTCGTCTCTCTCCGGGAAAGCCACATTCTCGCCCAGAGATCTTCACTTCAACCAGCCTCGGCTGACACAACGCCCGTGCTGACGCAACAGCACACGCACAAGATCGTGATGACCTCGGCGAGCAGAATGAGAAGCATAAGCAGCAACAGCTGCAGGAGCAGAGGGAGGGAAAGGGCAAATGGAAGAAGGATTTGGGAAGTAATAGTGAACAAGCGGTACGTCTCTGAAGAGCTGGCACCTCCGATTCAAGGGCTATAAGTGGAAACGTGCCGACGCTCAATGCCAGTTTCGCTGCTTGACAGACATGCTGCTCATCAGGCACGCCTGTGCCTACGAGCGTGGCAGCAGTAGCTCTTTTTATTTCCACCGGCCCATCCAGTCTCACTACTCATAGCAACCCAAAGGCTAACTGTACTTGTGTGGCAAACAGATCAAAGCAGATCGCGGCGAGGCCGACGCAAGTGACGACACGATAAAGAAGATGCAGCAGGAGACTGTTCAAGCTGCCCAGTCAGAGAAGAAATAAGGGGCTTGTGTGCACGAGCTGGGCCAATCTTACATCTCATCCTGGTTTGGGAGCCATTATGAGAGGGGAGCCTTGCGACTACCGAGCAGAAAAATCTCTCCCCGATAGACGGGAGGTCTTCCTCAACCACTCAAATACAGAGATCCTTGTGGTGCGATAGGTTGCCTGCAACGAGGTTTGCGTGATTCAATTGTACATACCACGATTTTCAGCAGATTGTATCTCTATATTCACGCCTCCTCCATTCTACCATTGCGGCTACATAATCGACATCCTGAACATTTTCACTCGGATTTTCTAGCTCTTCGCCTACTCCCTCAATCAGATTGAATACCGGGTGATCTCGTACCAGTGTATTCGAGGCAACCTTCATGCCAGAGTGCGACTACTATCAAAATACCGGCAGCCAGCCAGCTCCCAAAACAGGAAGTCAGTGGCTAAGTCAATGGCTCTTCCCATATCCGGGAATGCTTGCAACATAACATGGTGAATCAACCTTCAGCGTCTAGGATGGTGATGTCAGCACACCTTTTCATGCAACAAGCCCGTACTATCTAGCAACCTATCTACAACATGTAAACGAAGCTCTGTCCTCCTCTGCTCTCCTTCCCATCCTTCCTTTTTCTTCTTTTCCCTTTTCTCCCCATCAAATGCCGCGAAGTTTCCTCTCCGTCAGCCTCTTCCTCTTCATCCCCACCACCCAACCCCACCATCTCCACATCCTCACCTGTATACGCACTTCCTAACTCCCCCTCTCCCTCTCGTTCCCTCTGCCTCCGATTCAAAACGCCAAACCACCCCCGCCATAAACCCCGCACAAACCAGCATTCCCCTGACAAAAAAGGGCGCATCGCTTTCGGGGTAAAGCCTCGTGCCAACCAACGGCCCACACTGCCCCACCACATTCAGAATCGCCAGGCCGGTCCCCTTCCCGGTGTCGCTCTGCTGATTATTCAGCGTCCAGGTGATGATCAGCGTGATGGCGGAGAAGAAGCCCATTGCGGCGCCGAAGACGCCGCCGTAGCGGATCAGGAGCGTGGCAGTGGGTCCGAGGAGGGCGTGGTAGCGGCCTGCGAGGCCGATGGCGAGGTAGGAGAGCGAGGAGAGCAGGGAGGCGGTTATGATGAAGACACCGCGGGAGTGCGGGATGGTGTCGCTGAGGTGGGAGATTAGGAGGACGAAGAGGAAGGAGAGGAGGTAGGGGGGTGCGGAGAGGAGTTGCGAGGTTAAGGGGGAGGGGTGGCTGGAAAGGGAGGTGAGGATGGTGGGGAGGAAGACAGGCAGTGAGCTGAAGGATATGTTGGCGCTGAAGAACATTAGGGAGGTTAGGTAGGGGATGGGTGAGCGGAGGGTGGTGAGGAGGTCGGGGAGGGAGAGGTGGTTGGCTTGGGTGGAGTTGGAGTTGGTGGCCGTGGTGGTGTATTTCGAAGAGGATGTTGGCTTCTCTTCGGATTGGAGGCGGAGTTTGGCGACTTTGCGTTCACGGGCCGTGAGGTATTTGGCTGTCGCAGGGGAGTCCGGAATGATGTGCCATGCGAAAATGGCGACAATGATGCTAGGGAAGCCTTCGATCAGGAAAAGGGCACGCCAGGGTTCGAGGGGCCCATGCTGAGAGAGTTTGACGATCAGCCAAGCGAGAGTACTAGCACAGCTGGTTGCGAGGGGGGCTGCGGAGATAAAGAGGCCGACTCGGTAGGCTAACTCGGAGCGTCTATAGAAGAAGGAGAGGTAGAAGGGTACGCCAGGGCCAAACGCGGCTTCGGCTACGCCAAGGAGAGCGCGGAAGATGACGAGCGAGCTGAAGGATGTAGAGATGGACTGTAAGGAGGCGACCAGGCCCCATGACAGGACGCAAAGTGAGATGTAGATATGTGGTGGGACGATACGGTAGAGAAGGGTCATCCATTCAAAGGAGATGTACGTGATGTAGAATGCTGTCAAGAGCCAGGCATACTGCCCAGGCCGAAGCGACAAGGACGTCTCCAGTCCGGCAATGCGGGCGTTTCCAATGTCTGGCAAGCGAGAATCATTAGTCTTTGCAGCAGAGAAGAGCGCTTTCCTGGATGGGACAGGGTTGATAGGGTGGAAATATTGGGAAACATGGGGAGTTCTGACTAGATCTATCCAAAAAGCTCAATAGGTATAACAGGGCCATGAAAAGCACAAGCCTCCTATCAGACTTGCGAATCACCGCCTTCTCCTCGTTGACAGTGTACGATTTGGAGAGGCTCGCCACTCGCGACAACGACCCTGTATGGTATCCCGCATCGTTACCCGCATCGCTACTCGCCTCGCTACTCGCCTCGCTGGAGGAGTCGCCGCCCTGTGTTATGGGATTGCAGCTTTCATCTTCATGCGCCTTTCTCAACAACGTTTGTAGCTCAATTGAGTCTCGGACGCCGCTGTAAGATGTAGCGGCATGTCCTGGCGAGCTGGAAGCTGTTCTTAAATCTGTCCCCGAAGCTAGATGGTGGTCTGATTGTTCATGAATGCTGTTAGGATGCGCATCGGTCATATCGATAAGTATTGAACCGCAAAGGGCATGTTCGAGCTGCCAAAGCTTTACTACATCGTCGCTAGTACATGCTGAGATGATATGAGCTCGTCTGCTTAGAGATCTTTGAAATGTTACGTGAGATGCCAGGTTCGGCGGGTTCTGGCCCGTGACCGTGGTTATGTTAACCGTGAGCTTGGAGAATGTCAATTTCCAATCGGGCGTCACCGGATCGGATGATAAATTATTTGCAATGATTGGAGAGCATCGCGTCAGCATCCAATACAAGAGAAGCATACAAGTCCAAGTTTGGAGGCTCAGCTTCTTCAAATATCTTTATTGCTCTTTCTGACCTCTTCGAATCAATTGTATGCTTCCTGCATTCCATCGATTGCTTCGTCACTCCACTCGAATCTCCTCATCCCCTGGAGCTCCCCGCACTGCTGTCGCAAAGATGTCGGTACGCATATCTTACTATTCTGCCATCCTGCTGGCCCCAGTGGTTGCACTTGGGCTGAGATCGTACTTCAGACAGGAAACGCATCGAAGATCACCGATTGGGTAGATCCCAACGACAAATCTGGCGAGTTCAAAAGAGGGCGGTCTGCCTTCAGAAACTTTATATCTCGAGAGCCAGGGGCAGAATTTCCGCCCGAGAAGGACAGATATCATCTTTATGTATCATATGCATGTCCATGGGGTATGTCTCTCTCCTGTTCAGCAACAGGTCGTGAAATTGTTTGCTGACCTTGCCATTGCTAGCCCATCGCACCCTAATCGTGAGGAAGCTCAAAGGCTTAGAGGATATCATACCATACACCAGCGTACACTGGCACATGCTTGAGAAGGGTCATGGTTCATTCTTATTACAACGAGCAACTTGACTGATGCATAGAACAGGCTGGCGGTTTGCAGAGCCAGACGAGAAGGTTCCGGGCGACAACGTCACTAAAGACCCTCTCCATCCCGAATACACCCATCTTCGTCAAATATACTTCCAGGTCGAACCGCAATATGCAGGTCGCTTCACGGTGCCTACACTGTACGACAAGAAAAAGGAAACAATCGTCAGCAATGAATCCTCAGAAATCATTCGAATGTTCTATACCGAGTTCGATGACCTTGTTTCGGAGAAGTTTAAGAATGTCGATCTATATCCAGAGAATCTGAGGGAGGAGATTGATGCTACCAATGAATGGACCTACGATAATATCAACAATGGAGTCTATAAGTCAGGCTTTGCCACAACTCAAGAAGCTTATGAAAAAGCTGTGATCCCCCTGTTCGAAGCACTTGACAAAGCGGAAGCGCATCTTGCCAAAGGACCTGGCCCATATTATTATGGCGAGAACATCACAGAGGCAGATATCAGATTATATACCACCATCGTTCGGTTCGACGTGGTCTACGTCCAGCATTTCAAGACCAATATCAGGGATATCAGATCAGGCTATCCTCACTTACACAAATGGTTGAGAAAGCTGTACTGGGACGTGCCAGCATTTGGGGAGACAACGCAGTTTGAGCACATCAAGAATCACTACACGAAGAGTCACCGGCAGATCAACCCTCCCAGTATCACACCGGTTGGCCCGCATCCTAACATTTTGAAGAAGGATGAAGAAGTCCCCGCTGTTGAGGCGGCTCTCAAGGCAGCAGGTCGCTAATGGTTTCTGGCATTGATGCAAGCCATATGAATGATTTTTGACAGAATGTATACAGATTGCCTGGGTATAAATAGGGCCATAGTTTCTATGCCGGCAATATATTGCGTGTAAGTACCAAACGCATTCGAGTCTGATAAGCTCAAAGTGTAATACCGCGGGTGCTTGTTAAATTAGGCCAATATGGAGACCCTGGAGTATTGGATGATTTTAAAATGAGGTTGTCTCAAGCATGCAGAGCTCAAAAACCCCCATCCCTTGTCTTGATCCAAAACAATGCATACTTTAAATATCTCGTGATCGGATACCACAATCCTTCATGTTGGTGGTTATGTACAGCGTCGTTAAACGAATAAGTGTTGGTGTTTGGTGTTAGTGTTGGCTAATAAAGAATGTGATTCTTAACCGTCCCAATTGGGTTTCCGATCGTCAGAAAGAATTTGCACCCGAGTCTCAGGAGGGGGCTTAGAGACGCCGCCAACGCCTCAAAGCTTCAATCCGCAAATCAGGCTAAGGAGAAACTGTCTTGGGGTCGACACAGCTAAAGTAGAAGTTCATCATCCTGATTGATTTGTCCAGCATTCCACCACTAGCAGAGCAATAGTCCTTTGGCCATGACTTCGGTTTACGCGGCGCATGCGCAACACCGCCTTGTCACTATTAGCTTGACACCTACTCCGTACTAAGGTTTACGTCTCCATCCGCAGTGTTTCACCAATGATTGAGAACGTGCCCAACATAGAACAGTGTTCAAGGGGCACAGCCGTGAAAAGAGCAGGTTGGATACCGAATCGAGGTAAGAGGCTGACTTGGAATTACATAGCCCAGCAGGACCGTAATGTCCGTCTGTCTCTAACGTGCCGTACATGACGGTGTTTCGTGTCGAGGCTGGTCCCTCTGGTCAGACCTACCTCCCTACTATCAGACCTTCCTCCCTCCCGTGTCAAAGCTTTTCCAATTAAAGACAAACAAACTTCCCAAAAAAAAAGCAAAGGTTGGAAATTTGATCTCAAATACTTTTCCTCCTTGACAGCTGACCCCCAGGCAAATAATATCGTCTCGTTCAGATATGCTGCCGACTTTCCTTCGAATATGATTGCGTACAACGGATCTGCTCCCATGGCCTCACGATGATGCTCCTCACAACAACGTCCAACTCCCCAAGGGCTAGGGCAGTTCAATTCTTTTTACGATGGCGAGCCTTTCAGGCATTTCTTGTAATCCTGATATTTCTCAATCTCCTTGCATTCTTACCGCCCAGGACTTATGCTACGAACTTCGAGCAAGAGGCACAAACAAGACCTTCCAACCTTTCAGCCGCCCATGAAGCCCGTCAACACATCGGACGAGTCTTCATCGCATCCCTGTTAAAGGACAACGAAGATCTCTTGAAAGGAGGGTGGTCCGATGCGGTGGTCAATCTTACCCGTGCCCTTGGTCCTGAAAACGTCTGGGTATCAATTCATGAAAGTGGCAGTCGGGATGGCACAAAAAGAGAGCTGCAAGTACTAGATCTTAAGTTAAGTGCACTAGGTGTGGGCCACAAGATCAACATGGGAGACATTGGTCAAGAGATGGATGATATAATACCAGAAGATGGGCCTGGTTGGATTACTGCTGAGGGCAGACGCCTGATGCGCCGAATACCATGGTTGGCCGGATTGAGAAACAAGAGTATCGAACCTCTGACGGATTTGGTAGCCAACAACGTCACTTTTGACAAGATCCTATTCCTTAACGATATCATCTTTACTTCGGATGACGCGCTGGAATTACTTGGCACCCGTGATGGCGATTATGCTGCAGCTTGTGGCTTCGACTACAGCAGACCGTGGCCTACTGCTGCGTTCTATGATCAATTCGCGACCAGGGACTCCAGTGGACAGGAGCTCATATCTCTATACCACCCATACTTTGCAGAGGGTAGATCAAGAGACGCGATGCTACAAGGTTCACTGGTCCCCGCCAAATCTTGCTGGAGCGGTATAGCGGCTTTTGATGCGGCGCCATTCCAGAATCTACAACATCCTCTGCGCTTTCGCGCAGTCAATGATTCGCTGGCAGAATATTTCCTCGAGGCGAGCGAGTGTTGTCTGATCCACTACGACAACCCACTATCCATATTTAAAGGTGTATGGATGAACCCCAAAGTTCGTGTGGGATACAATGGAGAGCGGTATGATGCCGTGCATCGTCCTCAGAACTGGCCATCCACAACAGAGACCACACTCGGCCTCGTCACCCGTGTCTTCGCACGGATATTGCAACTCACGCCAAGACCAAAATTGATTGACCAGCGGTACGATGAATGGGCAGAGAAGTCCATGTACCACACAGAAATCGGATCAGACTGTCTAGTCAACAAAATGATGGTTGTTTCTGGCAAGGGACAATGGAGTGCAGTCCGGGAGTCGTCATGACCTCGAAGCCGTCGCTGTAATTGTATCCCTGCTCAAGATCAT
Organism: Endocarpon pusillum Z07020; assembly: GCF_000464535.1. Taxonomy (NCBI): domain Eukaryota; kingdom Fungi; phylum Ascomycota; class Eurotiomycetes; order Verrucariales; family Verrucariaceae; genus Endocarpon; species Endocarpon pusillum. The sequence goes on from NW_006916644.1 coordinate 318,867, forward strand.
GTCGAGCCGATCTACCTTACCTCCTTGAGACACTGACTTCTACGAGAAATCCAAAGGAAAGCTATGAACCGCGAACGACAGATTAGTGGTCAGCATCAGACTTTAAAGAATAATTCTACTCTTGAACCGTGAATAATGGATTAGAACAACGCCAACTGTGTCAAGGTCGGCTGTTTGAAGGAAGGAGACCAACACCTTGTGTGATCCGCCAGGCCCGACTTCACTTCGTCATACTGCGATGTCTATGGCTTTACAAGACGTGAAGCTTTCTTTCCCGAGGCCGAGCTGATATAGCTGCCATCGATATAGTGAAGGATAAGTCACGAGTTTAGGTCATGGGGATCGCCAGGTAAGGCTTCGGCTGCCCTTGGTTTGTCTTCGTTTGACTGAATGAAAGGATTGAACATACAATATCATTGAGGCCGATTGGCACTTTGAGCTTGATGTCCAGCTTTTGAGCATTTTATTGGCGCCTGTCGAAAGAAAAGTTTCTGTCCACTTTGAGAGAGTTGCGACACTGTGACATATCGCTGGAGAAGGTGCGGTGCTGTGATAGAGAACAAGTGTACTATAAGAGTAGTGAAAGCTATGTACGGATTTTCCTGCAATACGAAGTTGCTGTTGTACGACTTCCTGATGCTCTGGTCCTTTCATTCAAGGTATTTCCTTCTGCTCGATGCTCCATTTATTGCCTGAAGAGAACCCTGACCTGCTTCCTGCCAATGAGTAAAGCTATGAAATGGATCCCGGCCACGACCTCCCAAGCGTCCTCCTGTTTCGCTGCAGTGAGTTCTTATATAGGTGGCCTCTAATCTTCAATCCGTCTCAATCACCAAGTGCGAGAAGCCGACTTCTAGATCCGCGCTCCCACCCGGCTTAGCGGCATAGACACCAACCCAACAGTCCTCTTTACCGTCTCCTTCAAAGAACCACGTGACCTCTCTTAATGGGCTTCTTCTCACTCCCTCCAACAAATATACCCAGAGACTCCCGTCCTTTTCCCTCGCCATCTCAATCGTCGCACCTGTCCCTCCTTCTGACGGCATCGGCCTCAAACTCCAATCACTCCACCTGTCCGTTGCCACTACGCTGACATGCGGTGCGTTTTCAACATATTCAATGCCTGCCTTGAGCCATTTTTTTGAGCCATCAGCCTTGTTAATGATAATGCAGATGCCTCCTTGATCGTACAGCTCTTTCCAATCCGCAGAAACGGCAACACGTGCCTTTTTGAAAGAGGACAGCTGTATCTTTTGGTAGAGAATAGGAGCGCTGAAGGAATGCGTAGATGGTGGTTTCTCCCACAAATCTGTCTTGGCTTTTGTGCTTATCGTGAAATCGTTGGGAAGCTCGCTGGGGGGTTCATTGTGGTAGTTGGCAAATTTCCACGACATCTTGGGAAAGCCACGGATTAGGGAGTCCTGGTGTGTACTCGGAAACGATAAGGACACAGAGAGAGGTGCAGCTGGGTGATGAGGACGCCCAGTTGTGCTCGCCGTGGTCACACTCAGATGCTCATTGTGACGGACATGTTCAGAAGGGGTTGGGGAGGGTGATATCTAACTGTTGCAGGTGCTTCCCCCCCGCACCTTTTGCGGGGCAGCCAGCCACTTTTGGGGGGTTGCACACCCTTCAAAAATGGGGAATTACAGCCCCGCGCGAAAGTATCGGACCAAAACGCGTTATTTTTGAACACGCGTTTTTTTACACCCTTTTTCAAACAACTCCTATGGCTCAACGCAAGGCTCTGGCGCCTCTTGAAATTAACAGGAGCTATGGCAAGGAGTTATCTCCATACCAACGAGGTCAAATTTCTGCGTACAAAGCTATGGGGTTGACAAATCAAAAGATTAGTCAAAATTTGCAATGCGGCAAATCCACCATTTTTAATACCCTTGCTCAAAATCCACTGCGCAACCAAGGCAAAAGCTTGCCCTGTTCAGGACGCCCCCAGACCTTGAATAAGGTTCAGAAACGCAATATTCTACGTCTTATTCGTGTTAATCTAAAGGCTACTTATTAAGAAATCAAGTCCGAAGTTGGTATTAGTATCTATCGAAAGACTATCTATCGAATCCTCAAAGACGAAGGCATTACTAATTAGTTAGCCAAAAAAAAGACCTTTATTGACTCCTTAATTAGCTACTAAACGACTTAAATAGTGTCAAGAACGAAGAAATTAGACGTGGGCTAAGTGAAGCAAGATCATATTTAGTAATGAATGTTCGCTTGAAAGAGGCAGTGGAGCGTGTCGAACATGGGCCTTTCGTACACTACAACAACGTTGGAATTCTGATATGATTGATACATATAAGAAGGGCAAAGATATCAGTATTATGATATAGGGTGCAATTCATAGAGAAGGTCGTTCGGATATTATGTTATTAGAGCGCGATCCTGATTCAGAGAAGTCAGGATACACTGCCAACTCTTATTTGGCAGTACTTCATGAGCAGATGCCTCGACTGTACGAACCAGGGCGCAAATTCATGCAAGATAATGCCCGAATCCATACTGCAAAGAAGATTATCAATTGGCTTCAAGAGGAGGGCATAGAATTGATGGAATGGCCAGCCTATAGTCCTGATCTCAACCTAATTGAACACCTCTGGGCGCAACTCAAGCAATGGATCAATGATCACCATCCAGAGCTAATTAATATGGGCAAATCGGAGGAGGATTATCAACGTCTGTTCAGAGCAATTTATGAGGGTTGGGATGCTATAGGAGAAGAAGCTGTGGCCAATCTCATCAAGAGTATGGATAGTCGAGTGAATGCGGTCATTGCGGCTAAAGGATGGTACACCAGATTCTGAATATCGACTGCCTATTTAGGAAAATAGCCCAGCCTCAATCTCTGGATGTTTCTGAACATTCTGAGCCGTTTTTCATCAGAATCCATCAAGTTGGTAACTTACTATGGTAAATTGTATGAAGATGGTCCAAAATGTTGGTGGGGTCTGAAAGTGGGGTTGGTCCGATACTTTTGTCCTAGTACTGTAATTCCGAGCTCCCAATGGTGAGGGGTCCGCTGTCAGTACTCCGTAGTGCTTCTTAACTTCTCAGCCCCTGTTATATCTCCTGAAGTGGACGTCTGATAAACACGATGCCGCTTCTGGCGTGCAGATAACTTTTGGGTGTTTTCTGCCCTCAATTGTGTAGTGACACAATGGGCAATTGGAACCCTCAACCACATTCGCTTGTATTCAACTCCTACACTCGCTCAAACTGAGAGTCAACCATGGCAGGCCCACCTTACCTTCATCCTGAGGGCGTCACGGTCTATTACACCGAGGACGCCTACCTTTCGCGAGTTCTGATATTCTACTGGCCTGTGACCACTGCAGGCTCCAGCATTTCTTCCCGACATCGAATAACTATCTTCACGAAAATTGGTCATGCCAGCTTTCCACCTTTCCAGGTATCGCCTCAAAGTTCGTACTATGGCGCGGTAGCACAGCTCTCAGACGAGCGTCAGCGTGACGAGACATACCGAGTTATGGTCTTTAGTCTGGCGAAGTATTTCGATACTCTGCCCGCGGCCTCCAAAGAGAACGGATATGATTCAGGAGGTCGCACTTTGTTTGATGATAGACATGCCGGCAAGATCGCAAACAAGCTATGCAAAGTGACGAATCCTATAAGAGTCCTGGAGGATGTTCAATCATTCTATTCATCATCCTCAAAACTTCAACAAACATCTTCCCGCCCGTCCTCCTCCTCAAGATCCACAAGCTTCTCCTCCGAGCAAAAGCAAGCTATTCGCCTAGCTATGTGCGAAGTGGTTGACACGGAAGAACGCTATGTCTCCAAAATGCACGAACTCCTCTTTAACATCATCTCCGAATTCCGCGAAAAGTCCTGCACGAAGCCTCCTTCATCTACAAGCCCAGACGCTCAAGCGCTCTCCAAGCTCTTCCCTTCCTGCCTCGACGCCATCTTCACCGTCAATCGAGGCTTTCTCGACTCCATTCGCCACGTTCTCGAAACCACCGAGGATTCGGCAATAGAGTCCATCGCTTCAGGCGACGACGAAAAACTCAGCTCACACGACTTTTTGGGCATCCGAGCCTTTTCGAGGGTGCTTTGCGATTGGTTTCCCAAATTCCTCTACCCCTACAAAGAATATCTTTACGCACACACCACTTTCTCTGCCCTACTCAGCTCTCTCATGAGAAATCATGCCGCCTCGAGCTTCTCCCGTCGCGTTCGTGAAACAGGCGAGCAGAAACTCCGTTCAATGCTCATGGAACCCGTGCAGCGTCTTCCGCGGTACAGCCTCCTCATCGACTCAATGACAACACCATTACCCGTCGGTGAACCCAGTCTGAAACTCCTAGCCAAAGCCCGAGACGTGGTGAGCGAGATCTGCGCTATGGAAACTCCTGTAAGCAAAATACTAGACAGCCTGACCATCACCTATGAAGAAGAAAAAGCCTATCGAAGTCTAAGTCCGACGAAATTCCTGAGTAGCCTAGCGACGGGGGAGGATATGGTGGTTATGCGGCATGTGCCGAGGTTGGCGGTGCCGGAAGAGGAGAGGGATAGGGACAGAGAGAAAGAGAAAGAGAGGGGAAGGGATAGAGGGGGAGGGGGAGGAGGACTGAGAAGGGCGCTGAGTCGAAGGGTTAGTCCGCCGAAGCGGGAACAACGTGAACAGCAGATGCTGAAGGAGAATCTGCCACCCCGGGTTCTGATGCCGACGGGCCAGCAGAAGGATCCGCTGTTGATGGAGTTGGAGATGCTCAGGAGGGAGAATGCGGCGCTAAGAGATATGCTGGATCGGTGTACATGTGGTGTTGCTGATTCTGGGGGTGGTGGGCCGGAGAATTATGCATATAGATAATATCGAATTTCCCTCAGGGGCATTACTTTAGCATTTTGTGACAAGGGTGCTTGCTTTCGTGGTATAGATGCAACCAGCTACCTGCGTATAGTAGATTTTCGTACCGCTGGCCCGTTTCCTGACTAAAATATCACATCGTCATCCTCCTGCGTGCCTAGCACATCCAGTGGTTCGTCGTCGGCTCCCCCGTCTGTCTTATTTCGTTGCCGCTGGAGTTCCTTGTCGGCGGCGGCTTGGTCTCGTTGTTTCTTGTTTGATACCTGAAAGTACAGGTAGGGTTAGAGACGTTGACGGAGGTGGGACCAAAGACGAGGAACGAAGTGACTTGCCTTCTTCAATCGGTAGAACTCCTCTCTGTCCATCTCGTCGAGTTCTGAATTGATGTCTGCAGTATCGTCAGCATCTGACTGTCCCCACAGTCTTTGGTTCATCGTAGACTAAAAGAAGATGAGACCTCACATTTAATCGTATTCTCCGTCCTGGGAATAATCACGTGCTCAATCGCATTCACCCGTCGATTCACCACCTTGATCACCTCATCCAGCGTCACGAACGCCGTCTGCAAGCTCGCTAACTCCACCAGGGTCTCCACCGCCCTCCGATACGTCTCCCGACACCTCTGGACCTGCTGGCCTCCCTTCCCCAGGCCCGTTAAGCCAAAGTCATCCTTCGCGTCGTTGGTGGTAAAGGACTCAAACTGTGGAAGGAAGACGCCGGAGACATTTTCTTGCTTTGTGCGGAGCCGAAAGCGGGCGGACTTGACCGATTCTTGGATCTGGTAGGTGATGTTGCTGCCGCCGACGGCGTAGGTTACTTCGGCGAGGGAGAAGGCGGCGATTTGCATGACGCGGCCCATTTTGCGTTTGGCTTCGTCGATGCGGCGGGTTATTTCTAGATTGTGACTTCGCATCAGTAATGAATTCTATGGATAGTGTTAGAATAATTGGGTGGTCGTTACCTCGAAATCGCCTAGGTAAGAGAAACACGATCAGCATTGGTATCATCGTAAGAGCTCAGTTGGTTGACAGACTTTGTCAATGCTTCACTCTTCCTCTTCAGCAAGCTGTGGCCAGTCTCTGCTCCCTTGAGCTTTGACTTCATCAGTCCGAGAGACTGACGAGTCGGGAAGACTGCTTCCCTCTGCAAGTATGCATGTTAGTTACCGTGAGCAGTACCGGGATTGATCATACTCACTCCTGCGCCTGAAGACATCTTCGAGATTGTCCGGTGAAGGTATTGGTGCTTAGGACATCAGTCTTGAGAAGCTGTGACTTGAAACCCGACGTCGCTGTCATCAAAGCTTCCACTTGGCTCGAGCTTCTTGCGGCGGCAGGGTCCCACGCTAAGGAATAAGGTTCCAATATCACATGATTTGGCACTTCTCGCGACTTTTTACAAGTGTCCGATTAAGCAATGTTCTGAGGCTGTGCTTGGATTGAGGATTTCCTTGGGTCAGGCTTCAGCTGAAGCACTATTGCTGGAGCCTGCAAAGTAAGGAGTTGCAATGCCAGGCATGGCAGTTGCTGACCTCAACGGCCACCAACCACCCAACATGGCCAAATCCGCTCCGCAGAACCCGGACTTCTTCCTGATATCCTCCGAAGACACCATCTACGAACAGGATATCCTTCGTAACCCTGGCAGCGTGAGACCATGGCTTACGTACATCGATCACAAGTTGCGCAATGGCACCATACACGAACAAGCCTTTGTGCAAGAACGAGCATGCATATCATTACCTCGGTCATACAAGTTATGGAAGATGTACCTCGACTTCCGGATCAAGCATCTACGGAGGAAGAACCCAATCAAGCAGAAGCCGGAGTTCAACAAGGTCAATGCTCTGTTCGAACGGGCTATTATCCTCCTCAATAAGATGCCGGTGATCTGGGAGATGTATCTTTCATTCTTGCTTCGTCAACCTCTTGTGACCAAGACAAGGAGGACCTTCGATCGGGCTCTGCGAGCTTTGCCTATCACACAGCACAACCGAATCTGGCGGCTCTACAAGACGTTTGCCAATTCTGCTGGAGGAGACACTGCTGTCAAGATATGGACGAGGTATATGCAGATACACCCGGAAGATATGGAGGATTTTATTGAACTACTTATCGAAACAGGCAACTACACGGAAGCAGTCAAAAGATACATACAGATCCTCAATAATCCAAAGTTTCAGTCCAAGAGCGCCAAAAGTCAGTTTCAGCTGTGGAGCGAGATGGTGGAGCTGATGGTCAGCAAAGCCCGGGAGATCGGAGACAATACTGCTTCTGGTCTTGATGTTGATGCGATCATTCGGAGCGGCATTGAACGATTTGCAGACCAAAGGGGCAAGCTGTGGACAGGTCTAGCAACGTATTGGATCACTCGTGGTGATTTTGAACGTGCTCGAGACGTCTTTGAGGAAGGTATTACAACTGTGATGACCGTCCGAGACTTTACCTTGATCTTTGATTCGTATGTGGAATTCGAAGAGTCAATCATCTCCAATCTAATGGAGTCCGCTTCGGCTCGAGCTGCAAAGGGAGTGACAAATGAAGACGCAGATTTCGACCTCGATATGCGAATGATGCGTTTTGAGCACCTTATGGATAGGCGGCCGTTCCTAGTCAATGATGTTCTACTTCGTCAAAATCCGAACAATGTCATCGAGTGGGAGAAGCGAGTTGCGCTATGGAACGATAATAAAGTCGAGGTCGTCCAGACCTATACGGATGCCATTGCAGCGATCCAGCCAAAGAAGGCGGTTGGCAAATTCCATGAATTATGGCTCAATTATGCCAAACTGTATGAGGATGGCGGGGATCTGGCAACTGCTCGGGTCATTTTGGACAAAGCCGTGAAAGTGCCGTACAAGTCGGTAGCAGAACTTGCCGAGACTTGGATAGGATGGGCGGAAATGGAGCTTCGCAACGAGAATTTTGATCGGGCGATAGAGATCATGGCAACAGCGACAAGAGCGCCGAAACGGAGTACGGTCGACTATTTCGATGAGACATTGTCACCACAACAGCGCGTTCACAAAGCTTGGAAACTTTGGTCCTTCTACGTCGACCTGGTCGAGTCTGTTGCATCGCTGGACGAGACAAGAGCCATCTACGATCGAATATTCGAACTTCGGATAGCAACTCCTCAGACAGTTGTCAACTATGCAAATCTGCTAGAAGAGCACAACTACTACGAGGACAGTTTCAAGATCTATGAGCGAGGGCTGGACCTCTTCTCCTACCCGGTCGCGTTCGAACTCTGGAACCTTTATTTAACCAAGGCAGTAGATCGCAGGATCAGCATGGAAAGACTACGCGATCTCTTCGAGCAAGCGGTCGAAAGCGTCCCACCACAATTCGCTAAAGCCATCTACCTGATGTACGGCAATCTGGAGGAAGAGCGCGGTCTCGCCCGACACGCCATGCGCATCTACGAGAGAGCTACCCGAGCCGTGTCAGACGAAGATCGCTCCTCCATGTTCAGCTTCTACATCACCAAGTCCGCGTCCAACTTTGGTTTGACGTCCACCCGGCCCATCTACGAAAGAGCAATTGCCGCACTTCCGGACAAAGAGGCCAAAGACATGTGTTTGAAGTTTGCGGAGATGGAGCGTCGTCTGGGTGAGATTGACCGTGCGAGAGCAATTTACGGACACGCAAGCCAGTTTGCAGATCCAAGGACGCAGAAGGACTTTTGGGATCAGTGGGAGAAGTTTGAGGTTGGGCATGGGAATGAAGATACCTTTAAGGAGATGCTGAGGGTGAGAAGGAGCGTGGCGAGTCAGTACAAGTATGTCCTTTCCAGATCTGTTTTCATCCAGAGAGTCTTTGGCTAACCCTTTCTAGCACCGATGTCAACTACATTGCCTCCCAGGCCATCGCTCGAGCAAACGCTAGCAAAGCGAATCAGGCAAATGGCGCAGGCGACGCCTATGCCGATCACAATGCCGACGACAACGCCGACGACGGAAGAGATGCCATGGCGGCTTTGGAAAGACAGGCAAGAGCACCAGTTGGATTTGTTGCCGCCAGCACAGCTCCGCAGAATGGCAACCAGCCTGTTCAACCTCCTCAACCTGCAGCATCGGTGGCTAACCCCGATGCGATTGAGGTTGATGTCGATGATGACGATGATCCGTGACTCGAGGTTTGGGGGATAGTGCACGGACCTACGCAGGTGGGCAGACCTCTTCAGGTAGCATTGTGCATGGTTGCTGTGGTGGGTTTTGTTTCCGGTCCAATGCACAGCGACGGCGTTCCAATGTGTCCCTGCGCAATGTCACCAATAGCTCTTCACGTAGCTTCCAAGAGAGAATCCTTCGTGTCCAGTGACCACCACACCTTCGCAACGAAAGGCTACCCTCGGACTTACCAGTCGCTAGGGTCAGCAATGCTGTGCTGCTGTACAGGCGGTGGGGCTGAATGAGACCACTAACCACCTGCGGTAATAAGCTTCAGAGTGAAGTTATTCGCTGAGAGACCCGACACTGCTTTCTTGAATATATTGACCCTCTGTCTAATCTACAATGGTTGATATCAACCAAAGGACCATAAATATTCTATGGTACTCCGTATTTGCAAGGCGGAAGGAGCGATTAGCGTTACCTGTTGAACAGGAAGCCTTAATGGTGTAGGGATAAAAAATTGCTGTCCAAAATCTGGAAGGCTCGCACCAGACTGATAGTGACAAAAGAGGGGAAATCAATCGAGGTATTGTAATTGATATTTCCCATCTTATGCTACGTGGTTGTTTGCTCAAGGAGTCAAGAAGAAGCAAGCATCTTCTAAATATCATTTTGGGATTGCTAGTTAGTGACAACAGACGGTTGTACATATAGCATCGCAAAACTAAGATTGACGTTACTCATGTTTTGGTAGACATTGCAGATTGAGACAAGATCACCACCTTTCTATGGTTTCGGACGGCAAACTGTATTGGATGGTCTGATATTGAGAGAATAGAGGGGATCGTACGGAGTACTTGGTGATCCGGAGTAGGGATACATGTGCAGGGGGACCTACATTTCGTGGATCGTTTTATACTTACTCTAGCTTTGATCCCCTCTCTCGTGAAACACCGTCGTTGCCAGATGGCTCTCTTGTCTTCTCCGACTGCTTAGGGGGTCTGGCCTGAATCGCTTGAGCAGCTTTTCAGTAAGTCCACCAGCAGTTGGGACCTGTTCCGAGGAGTCAAGTCTTGTCGTTAGGGTCTCTTACAGGAACGAGTCTACGAATTAACATCCGAAGACCTTCAGGCTATTGCGATGTCAAATCTAATCCAGGGACAAGTGTTTTGGACAGATCCTTATGAGCCGAGTTGTTCACCATTCATCACGATTCCAATTTCCCCGGGGTTGAAGACTCAATTTGCTGCACATCGTGGTCGGGGAGGTCATAGCCGATTTCGTTAATATCGGATCGATCTGCTTGTCCCGATCTGCTTGTCCCTTTTGCGCGGCTGAGAAACCTCTAACTTAATGGTGACTAGCTCCGAACTCTTTGGGGACAGAGACTGTCACGTGCCTGATATGCTTGGCGTTCCGGAGATAGCTTCCGTTGCTCTCTTGCAACTTGTCTCCGAACTTCATACTCGATAGAATCAATCAACTTGCTCAAAGCCATTGCAGAGACGAGGCCAGAAGACGCCTTATTGCCATGCTGGCTGCTGACAATCTTAAGACTGATGTTCCTCGTTCGATTCTTTACTGGTCGATCTTCGTTTAGGAAGAGTTGAGACTCAACACTCTCGAAACACTCAGATGTCTTTTACGACATTATATGTCACGTGCTTGTTACGCTTGACGTCCGTAGATAGCTTTCGTTGCTCTTTGGCAACTGCACTCCCAACTCCATACTCAATCAATCAATCATTTTGCTCATAACCATGCTAATGCCCAGTTTAGCTATTCCCTGAAGCTACATCTAAAGGAGCTCAGGATGAAAGGTGGGCTGAGCTACAGGGCGCGAAAGCTTGTACTAAATCAAAGAAAATACATATTTGTCAAACGGGTCAGATTTATCGAACGAGAAAGAAAACGCTCCCATTCATCCAATACTCTGATCCAATGATATCTCATACACAGAGGCAGGCCGCTATGTGATCCCTTCTCAGATAGCGATCTAACACTGTTTATGAGAGCTCTCCAACAAACGCGAACCAGTCCATGGTTCCGCGTGAGAAGGTTCATTGAGCCATCTTTTCATGGCTACAGGCGTCTTTTTCACCCGTGTTGGGTGTTGAGGATCCAGTTGCAGAGCTGAAGAATGAGAGCTCTCATTGAGAGTGGAATAGGTGACACTCTGCTAAGCAGTCTGTTAGCTCTTAACTGCGACAAGAGACAAATAATTTCCGTGTGGGTGTTGTACCTTGTTGGAATTGGCTTTATCCTTGGAATCAGAGCCTTGTTCCTTGTCACTCTCAGCTGGGTATTTATGCTGGTCGTCCCCACTGAATATCGTCATTTGATTCCAATACGTCGGGTGTTGGGAGTCCTGTGCCGAAGTATAAGAGTTATTGCCGATAATGGAATATGTGATGCTGTACCTTCTTGGAGATTTGCTCCTTGTCACTATTTGCGAAGCATCTGTGCTGATTGTCTTTGTGGGACATCGTCATTCGAACCCAACGCCAATGCTTTCGAAGACCAAGAAGCGTATAAAAGTATTTTGATGTGTTTATATAGACGTCAATAATGTTAATGTCTATGAAGAAGTCACAACATTGCTGAGCTTTACAAGGAAACATGGTCATCTGGGTTGAGATCCTTCTCTTATAGACTGCATGGGGCCTGGTGCATATGGCCATTTTGTCAAGGCATTACATAGTTATGGACTTTTCGTTCACTGGGAAATTGAAATTGGTAAGGATGCCTTTTCTATGTACCATTTGTTGACCCGCTACTGCACCGTATGTCCTCTTTGAAACCTAGGCTGAATATGGCGAGTGTAGTTACACTATCGTCCTGGCGTCCGTCAGATGGCCATCCTATCCACCTTTCTGACGTAAATTTTGACATTTTTCTAATTGGTTGTTACAAACGCGATGACGGATAAGAGCTTATAATTGGCAGATAAGCGCGCGGCCCACCAGATTATGCCCAATCAATGTCGCAGTAGAAAAACAAATCTGAATTATTAAGCCAAAGATGACCCAGCAAATATCTTTAATGGGTTTAAGGTTGCAATAGATGTCTGTCATTCGTTGAGACTAATTTAGACACTTGCGCTACTGAGTTTCAGCCACCAATGAGAAAAATGTCAAAATTTACGTCAGAAAGGTGGATAACTTGTTGCGCCTTCTGGTGCTTACTACGTACATACAGAAAGAGTATGAAAATCTCATGAATGTTCTCTGGAATTTTGATGCAACATTCTTACTTTTTTCCATGGTTTCTTTCATGGTGACGCTTTCATAGCGGTATGGCTTCAGAATACCAGCGGCCTGGTGCAATTCCACCAATACCATCAACCCGAGCACGGCGCATCCCTGACGAAGAATGGAATACACACCGTGACAAGCTTGTGAAGCTGTATATCGAAGAAGAAGCTTCGCAAAAAGACATAATCGACATTATGACAAAGGAACACAACTTCATCATCACGTAAGAAGCGGTTCACTACTCCAGTGCCTAATTATCCGTGCAATATGAAACCAACTCTTGCATTTTTAAACTGACACTTATTGGATGCAAAGTGAGAAACAACTTAAGCATCGGTTTCAGAAGTGGAATGTCCGGAAGCATATCAGCAGCTCAGACATGTGAGTAATCTTATCACTAAAGAGAAAGCATGATGCTGTCACAAAGGATACCAAAGTCCAGTACCAAGGATATGTCCTTGATAACGACAGGCTTGAGCGTGCATCTAAGAGACGAAAAGATTATATCACCACGCCCCCATGTGAGTTCTCTTGGCCATAAGCATTGTTAGTCTTTCTGAATACCTACAGTTGTTCCATTGCATATTACACTAGGTAGATCCCTACTCCGAAGCCCTCAGCTGACTCAAGTTGCCACCTCTGTTGAATATTCCAATGTGAGCAACGCGTTCGTTGTTCCAGACTCGAACTGTGGAAATCTCTACTCGAACAGAGCCATTAACGCGGCAAGTCCTACAATAGATTTTCTGCCTGATCTTCCTCCTGACCTCGAACGTCCTGATGGTCAAGCATGGTCTCCGTTTCCTGAAGTGCTTATGTCACAATCTGACCTAGCAATGAGTCCTGAGAAAGCAAATGCAACTCCAACTCCAACTACTTTCGAGAGTATGCTGCTGGAAGGCGGTTCTGTTGGTCAAGGGTCTACTACCGATCCTACTGAAAAGGGCGAGATGCTTGGAGCTAATGAAGAATCAGCCACAATCTTTCAACATTCACGCTTTCCACCATCGCTAGAAGTTCCTGCTAGTCCTCTAAAACAGCCAGCGCTTTGCTCTGCGCCGCGGAATCGCTTACTTTCATCAGGTGGCCATGCCTTAGCTATGTCCACAACGAGCAATGAGAACCTTTTCTATGTCGCCAATGACGGTCAGTCTACCTTGGAGGCTCCACTTGGAATCAGTGCTGGCCTTGCGCGGGTTTCCCTCCACGGAACAGATCCTGAAAGTATCATTCCACCGTTGCAGCTTATAAGGTCGCAGCTTTCCATGTGTCTGGATGTCGCATACCGGGAGTCCCATCCCTGGGGCTCTAGATCCTCACGGAATCAACTGGTCCGGGAAATCACTAGCGACTGGTTACTATCCGAGATCGATGATATCCTTTGCTGGAGCTATGATATCTCCGCAAGCATTATCAGACAGCGAAGGGCCGGAGAAGGAAATAGATGCAGCGGGAATCAACAAAATTTGTCGAAGAAGTATCGTGACGGTGGCAGGATCCCTGATTTCGAGGATGGGGATATATGGATTGACAGATCTGCCTCCCAGCCACGTGGGAGACTCATTGGCAGCTTTAAAGCAGGATGTCGCACAAGGGGTACATTGCAAATTCAGCTTCGAAAGGTGTCAAAGGACGTTATACAAAATCATGATCATCAATCGTCAGTTTTATCACAATTTCCTTCATTCCCAAAGTTAGCGATCGCACAAAAGGCATTTCAGTGGCCTTTACAAGGTTTCTGGATGCAAACCAGCATCCTCGATTGTGTCCAACCATCAGGGCCTTCAATGTTATCCCAAAGGACTCTGAGATAATTACTTGCGTCAAAAAGAATGATCTTAAAGGCGTGCAGAGGCTTTTGAATGAAGGTAAAGCATCTACAACAGACGTCGATCCGGGTGGTTTCTCGCTCCTTTCTGTAAGTCAGACTGCTCTATCTAAGGAAGTAATTAGGACTGATAGTGATATAGTGGGCTCTGTTCTTGGGTTGTTCAGAGATGTACCGTCTACTTCTACTGAGTGGAGCAAGTACAGAGTTTTGCTATTTGTGCGAGTTGTCCATTGTTGATCATCGGTAAAATTGTAAGACTGACTTAAATTGGTAGACACAACCACATGAGCGGTCTGATAGACTGTATTTGGTTTTATTTTATCGATATCACTCTTGAAGGAGGAGGGATGACTGAAATTCTCAACAAAAATCTCACTGATATCAATCAGTGTGTCTCCATGACAGACCTCGCTCTAAAACATGGTTGCGAAGCTGGTGGCCACTTTCTTGGGAATCCGAGTTTTCCAACCCCGCTTTTTGTTTTGCCCAATGTAAAATGGACTGATAATGATTTTTCATCGGTTCCAACTCTGCTTGGACATTTGCTGGCCGCCGGCTATGAGATGGAAGACCGCAATGCTGAAGGACAAACCCCGCTGCTTTTTGCAGCTAATCACTGTCAGCACAGGTCCCTAGCTCTCCTGAAGCAATTTGTGTCTTTGGGAGCTAACATACAGTACTAGTGCAAAAGTATCTGACCGACTTGAAAATTTGTGTGGAACCACACCAAAAAGACGACTTTTAAAAATAGTTATAACAACTCTAGCTAGGCGTCAACTACTAAATTTTAAATATGATTTCAATTTAGAATTGATGAAATATTCATTGATAAATACAAAGTTTTTATGTAAAATATCTACACATTAAATAGAACAGGATTAAAGTCAAAATCTCGAAAAAGTAGAAAAAATTTGTATGGAGTCTCATACAAATTTTATCAAAAATTTGAATTACTCTACTTTCTAGTTCTCCTGTTTAAAATCCATAAGTTTTAAGACCTAAGTTTCTATTAATAAAAGATTAATCTACTAATTTTGAATATCTTCCAAATTTTTAAATATGGGATTGACACCTAGCTAAAGTTTTTATTTAGTTGTAAAAAGTGCGGGTTTTGGTGTGTTTGGAGGTTTGGTCAGATACTTTCGCGCGTGACTGTACATGCTACTGATAATGAAGGTGCGGTGCTCTTCATCAAGTTCTGGAATTTCGCCGTGGTCTAGAGCAAGGCTATTTGAGAATATTTGTGAAAGGTCGAGTAGTATATCGACCCTGGTGCTTCTTGGCCAACGGTTCCAACAGGTACAACGACGTCAACTGGGACCACGATTCCAACTGGGACCACGATTCCAACTGGGACCACGATTCCAACTGGGACCACGATTCCAACTGGGACCATGATACTAATTTCTACGACCCTCATGGCTACGGAGACGATGATCCTTTTTATATATTAGCGAATACGACTTTGACGACTTCAACACTGATACTGGAATCAAAGACTGGGAGGCTGACCTTCCAAGATGCAGGCAGAAAACTCGCGCAAGATACAAACTGCTCACCTTACTGGAAGCTGGCTGCAACCCAAACGTGCTCGACAACGACCTTGCCTCTCCTAGTGACTACGCCAGAAGAGAGAGTCTCTTGCCTCAATGGGAGTGGGCTCTTGTACACAGCGGGTACATGTACGACGAGGATAAACAGGAATGGATCCGAAACGTTTCTTTCAGTGACATAGTGGACATGACAGCTGGCGAGTGAGCGAGGGCAAAGCACAAGAAGGACGACTTGATGAGAGGGACAAAAAAATTTTCATCGTGGTCGTTGGCAGGCTTTACTCGGAAGGGGTTCATTGGCCCAACTATCAGTCATGCCAGCCTTCTCCTTCTCTTATTGCAAAATTGGACACAAATACTAGATCAGGGTATTCGCACTGTCATCGAATGTGCTTACGCACGCATCTTGATAATTCGGGAGATATGCATGTCTCCTCTAGGACTCTGATTCCATCTCTCTCACGTCTGGCTTGTTACTTATATTTCTAAGCTTCTCTGATACTATAAAGGTGGTGGCAGCTTAATAAGATACGGACAGAATTTCCAAAAAAGAGAGGGAATCAATCGAGGCATTAATATTTGCCACCTTCTGATACGTGGTGATTTGCTTGAGGAGAAGCAAGTATCCTCTGAAATATAATATTTTGAGATTGCTAGTGGCAACAGACGATCATACGTGTAACATCGCGGAATTAAGATTGACGTTACTCATGTTTTGTGATTTGCTAACACCACCGCTTGCAGACGAGCCTGCCGCCAGATGCATATCCACTAAATTAGTACTCCTTAGTAAGCTACGGCGGACCATTAGATCCATCCGGCCAATTCAAATTTTCAGCTCCACAGCAGGGCCAGGGAATGGCCCACCAAATTCGTATGGGGGATTCCACAATCATGCTTGCCGCATGATATCTGTGCATAGAGACTTATTGTTGCTACTGAATGATTGATTGCCTAAGTGAGCTTCTAGATAGCCACCCTTGGTGTTGCGTAATGATCGCGGCCACCGACAGGGCCGCAGGAGGGGTTGCAGCTCCTCCCCTCAAGTTGTATTCTTCGTCTTCTTCTTTTGACGTAGCACTGGCGGGCTATGGAAGTAGTCATGAGTCTTATTGTTACTCTTCTTCTTCTTCTTCTTCTCTCCTTGCTCTTCCTTCTTCTCCTCCTCCTGCTCCTCTTCCTGAGTGGGTATATTCTTCTTCTTGCCCTTCTTCGGAGTTGAGGGTTGAAGAAGAGCATCAGTCTCTTCAAATGCTTGATCTAGCTCTATGTAGATTGATCGAAGGAGTCGTCAGTACCTGAATGAGCTCGTTTATGAGATTCAGCCGCAGAAGAAGACTCTGGCTCCACTGTAGGAGGTCTCTTAAACTTGAGAATTCGCCATGATGTAGATTCCGTAATAGGAACAAGCTTGGTATTCTTCTCCTTCTTAATCATCTCCTTTTTGATATCAATAGAGTCTTTTAGAAAGCTCCTTCTTCAGTTGTCCAAGAGTTTCAAGCTCTATCCGTTCGATAACGATATAGATAATGTACTCCTTATTAATAATGCTAAAGTACTCCATCGCCTCTTTGACTATACAGGCGTTATCTACGCTTACTAGTAGCTCAACCAGGGTCTATTTAGGCTCTACATACTTTACAAGATAAAGCTTATCCTTATTATTCTGCTTAATAGTTGTTCTCTATTCTCAGACTTAATTAAGTAGAGAGTTATATATAAAGTCGTCTAGATTTGTGATTACTTTATTTTAAAGCCTAAAAGATATTCTTTTTAATAATTAATAATTTATCTGCTCTCTATTCTCTTATATCATACGTTGCTAAATTATTATTATTATTTGATAGGTTTCGGTTATAAGCTTGTTATTTATATAATTTAAAGAAATTAGAATATTCGCTTAAGATTATATAAAGGAGGAGCGCTAAGTCTTTTGCGTTATCATCTATTATACAAGCTCAGCAATAGAATATTAAGTATATTACTGAAAACGCTATATTTAAGAGATTTATACATGTTCATTACTAATAGTAAAAATAGCCTTTGTCTTCTTTAGCGGTTATATTAGTGAATTATTAAGCAGTTCTATTATCTCTTATAGCTATATATTAGAGATAAGTCGCTTATAAGCTAGATTGTGAAGATAGTAACAAAGGCACTCTTTAAGATTAGCAAAATCATTATGAGAAGCTTTGTTAACGTTACAAAACAGGAGCCATAAGCGCTATGACATAATATAGAGGTTATATAAAGTTTTAAAGCTAATAATATAGATATTCTGCTAATAATTATAAGCACAGAATTTGCTTATCACTTTTTTGTTAATTCTGAGCCCTCTTGCCCTTTATAAAGTTCTCTCTCATGAATTCTGAGTCCTCTTGCCCTTTACGAAGTTCTCTCTTGTTATTTCTGAGCCCTCTCGCCCTTTACGAAGTTTTCTCTTTTATTAATAGTTATTATGCCTTACGTAAAGATTAATTTGGATTCGTATAAAGATGAGATACTTGTATTAATATCTCTTAAGAAGTCAAACACAAATATTATATAATATTTACATGACTTATATCATCTTTAGTTAGCTGATTATACCCTTCAGAGACGTCTTAAGAAGTGAAATATCTTTATACAAAAATAAACTCAAGATATGCCAGCTTTACGAAATCAAATAATTACCCTGTTCTTTAACGGCCTTAACAATAATCAGCTCTGCAATGGCTCGGAACTAGAACAAGTCAATAGTCTATAGATTGCTAAAACGTAAGCTGAGGAGTCTATCTACAGTGCGGCCAGCGCTCTACTCTATATACTCCTCCATCGTACACAAGGGGTGCTACTAGTTAACCTGCGCAGAGGATCCGACGGAGTATCTGCAGGGCCAGAAGCGGTAGCTTCCCTCTGGAGGAGATTGTACTTCCCTAAAGGGGTCGTATCAATCTCCTGTTCCATGGTACTCGTACGGGGAGCCACGTGCCGTACAGATGCCTCTATCGGCGGCATAGTAGCTTGACGGCAAGAGTTCCGTGTGCCGTTGTGGATACGCCATCGGCGCTGCCATCCGAGTGCGTGGCTGGTCCCGTGTATTTCCTGCGCTATAGCAGAGGAGATACTCCATCCATCACACTACCCCCCCTCTCTGAAAAATCGATTGCCCTCAATCGAGAGCACGAGAAAGTAAGCCCACTCCTCCCAAATTCCGTTGCCAAGCCTAGCAACTTCCCTATTAGGTTAGTCCGAAATTTAGCTGTATATATATGGGAGCTACTAAGGCGACCCGAAAATTTGTTACGGCGACCCGAAAAAATTGTTTCGGCGACCCGAAAGTCTTGGCATTAATTCCCTGGCTCAGCTAAAATCAATCAGGTAGCTTGTTCACAACCCATTTTGCTCGTCCTGCCTGCCGATTGGCCTTTATCTGCC